>NC_141148.1:23679644-23810941 GCF_053477565.2 Lygodium microphyllum
TTGTCACGGAGACTGCTTTTTGTTAAGTTAGAAACCACTGTTTCTGACAACAGGAGAACTACTCCATACTGTTTTGTAGCTGCTTCCAATCTTGAAGCCATATTTACATGTGGAGATAAGTATGACGGATCAACCTTGTGTGAGGATCCAATGGCGCCTTCAATAGCCCACCCTACATGAAGACCAAATCCTAAACGTATCCTGTAACCTGCTCAGTCAGTCGCTTCAGTCAGGAGCACAGCATTTAACATTCCAGACTTCAAACTTTCAACGTACAAAGTTTAAAGTTTTCATGGTTTCAGTCAAGGTACAGGACTGATGCAATGGTTTTTATCTTTTATCTTCCAATGTACAGCACACTTAAATGTCGCTAATGGTTCTAGCAAACGTGCACAAGTTGATGCATATGATTTTGTTCTTATACATCTGTAGGGAAGTTTTTAAGTCTGAGCTTTTTCTTTAATCAATGGAAAGGTAAGAGAAAAGTTGCATTGGTTTTGCTTCAAAGTTTCACCTGGCATCCTTCTCTGAATAGCTGGATGAAGTGCATATGCCTGTAAAGCTTGAGAAGTTTCCACAGAAAATATTATGTCCGAAAACGATCGGAGTGCACGATCAGCAAAAGAGCTCCCCCTTTTCTGTAATACAGAAAAGAGCCTTTGCAGTTGATGCTTCTGGATATAACCCTCAGAAAAAATAAACTTTGGGAAAAAAATCTGTAATACCTAGCCTCTGCAAGACTCTGACATGCATTACATAGTTCACTTTGTATTAATATGAACATGACATCTACATGCACATGATTTCAATAGCTCCTGCATGATTCCAACATGCATCATATAGCTCACTTTGTATTTAAAGATAAACATAATATCTAGATTTATGCGTTTTGAATGAAAATCCTTCTTCCCCTTGAATTCCTGCAAGATTCAGACATGTAATGCACAGCTCACTTTGTATTTTTGAATGACTTCTAGGTTTATATTGTACACCGGTTCCTTTTCAGCCATTTGGAACATTTTGATTGAGATTATATGGAAGGTTGATTTTTTAGATAGAGATACACACAGACTTTTCAGTTCCATTTCAAACATTCGAAACAGATCACATAGAAGACTCTTGTTTCAACTGCTATGTGACATCAAATATCCCTCGACTGCCCTGAACAGCAATGGTGGTCACTTTATGGAAAAGCAAACTACTTAAATGACAACTTTTTTTGTGACAATTGCTTGGTTGTGGTCTTCTGCCTGCTGGCGCGCTCCTTGCCGAGAGAAGTTTTAGCTTGACAATGATGCATTGCTTCCATAGAAGCAGCCCTTGTTTCTGTATCCTCCTAGATAGGGTATTAGATTACTTGAGGGTACACTTCTGTTCAAAGGTTTGGCTATATTTTTTGGATGTTTGGAATCATCTGTTTCTTTGAGGGGGCTCTCTTAGTTCTTTACTTGAATCAGGTTTTAAGCACAAATATTTGGGAATCCCACAATCACGTGGTTTTGTCAATGCTGCTTTTGACTGTTTTACTTTGTTCAGAAGCTTTATGACCACTATAGGCTTTAGGATATCGATAAGTATCCTCTTTTTCCCAACATTTTAATAATGCATGTGTTCACCCACCAACATGATTACGATTCAATTCCATGATATCACAAAAATGAAAGGGAAAAAAGGGTGTTAGTTTTCATTGCTGGCACTAAGTGTTGCCAACAAATACTATGTATGTGAACAAGAGGGATTAGTAAGAATTGTTCGAAGATGAAGCAAGTTGATAATACTGAAAATAAGGGCGATCCTAAGGGTAAAAAGCCTCAAAAGCACAATTGGTTTTGTCCTTCATATATGTGGTGAGTATTAGAATGATGATGCTACGTAGTTATGGAGGGCATGGGGTAAAGTTAGGGATCAACATGCTTTGATTTTCTTTGATCTAGGCACTTGTGCTAACTTCATATCTGCATACATGGTTGCAAGGCTTGGGCATTAGAGAGGATGAGATGGGACCCATGAGGGATGGCATGTTTTGGCCATGTTGAGTTGGTTGCACCCATCATTGGGAAACTTCGTTTACATGTTTAGAGTTATGCACACAACAGATAATTTTTCAATGCATTGTTAGATGGATGTGATGTATGGCTTGGTATGCCACGTTGCCATAGAGTGGATGCATTGGTGGATACATATGCGGACGTGGTAACCCTTCAACATAAGGGCAAGACCCATATTTTGAATGCCAAATTGAAAGGGGAAATTGTTCCTGTCATATAAGCTTCGGCCATTTTCAAAGCAAATGAAAATCACCTTTCAATGTAATTAGTGTTTGCAAAAAGTCATGATGATAATGAATTTGAGGATAATGTCTAAATTGAATAAAGAGTACATAACATTTCCAAAAAAATATAAAGATTGTTTCTCATGGTCTTTGCCATGGCAGTTATCATTTGAAAGGCTAGAGGATCATGCAATTGATTTAATCATGGGTAGTAGCTCATTAAATAAGCCAGCATATAGAATGATGCAGCCTAATAAGAATAGATTATGAGTTTGTGTAGGAGTTGTTAGAAAAAGAGCTGATTTAATTAAGTTTGTCTCCATATTGCTCCCATGTGTTGTTAGTGCAAAAGAAGGATGGGTCATGGTGTATTTGCATTTACTATTGTGCTTTAAATAAAATCATGATGAAGAATTACTTTTTGATTCCTACTAATATGATAGATAGATTGTAAGGGTCTACTATTTTTAGTTGTATTGATTTGAAGAGTGGGTATCATGAAATTTGTATAAGGCTTGAGGATGTGCATAAAATAACGTTTAGGACTTCATTTGGGTTGTATGAGTTCTTGGTAATGCCACTCACTCTCATTAATACTCCATTGACAATTAGTCGATAAGATACGTTGGGTGGCCACAGGGTACTTTTGGGCACATTCTTTGATAACATAATTGTGCATTCAAAGAACGAACAGAAGCATTGTAAATTTTTTGACAATTGTGTTTAATAGATCAAGAAACATCGACTGGTTATAAATGATAAAAAGAGTAAATTCCTTTTGCATGAGTTTCACTTTTTGGGGCATATTGTCTTAGTTGATGGTGTTCACATGGACCTTGCAAAGGTTGATGCGATACATACTTGGCCACACTTGAAAAATATACATGAGGTTTGGAGCTTTTTTGGCCCATGTTCTTATTATTGTGCTGAAATTGCATCCCTTTATATGCTTTATAGAAAAATGGTACTCCTTTTTAGTAGATAAATATAGAAATTTCAAGATTTGAAAAGCTGGAAGAAAAATTGACTTCAGATAAGCCAGATCTTAGAAAGTTGTTTGTGGTATAGTGTGATGTTTGTGGTAACAGCATTGGGGGTGTTTTAAGTTCAGGAGGGGCATATGGTTATCCTATGAGAGTTGTGTGTTGCATGGTGTTGAAAGAATTTTGTATGTTTTTGAGAAGGAATTACTTACTATAATTCATGCCCTTTCTACAAGGAAGCTTTCACCTGGGTGACATGGGTTCAAACCCCCGCAATGGAACCGGCCTTCCTTCTTGGATGGGGTGGTAGAGACCTGATTCAACTCAAATCACAGTAAGCAACAATTTCACAAATCTGAAATAACTCACTTTACTAATCAATCTTGGATAGCCAACACCCCATTGGCCCCAATAATAATTCGAGTCCTTTGTAGTATCTCTTCAACTTATACTGCTCTAACACTGAGATTTGGACTAATCTCCTTCAATCTCAATACAAACTACTGTCATAAATGACCAATAACAACAAAAATCAACTTGCCCCTTGATGTGACTAAAGATTGGGTACAAATTGCTCCTTGGGCTCTTGCATATAGACCAAATCAAGTGGGAATGGGCTCACCCTTCAAATCAGCTGTAAATCCCCAATTCATATCTACTACTCTGGACTTTGGGTATTCAATTATGGGCATGGATCTTGAGGTGCCTAAGAAACCCTAATTGCTGCTGTAAATCATGGTTCAACAGTAAAATCATTGTTACTTTTTACCAATGGCTGGAATGTGTTGAATTCTTGAGGGAATGCTAGAGAATGAAAGGGGAAGCCAAGGAGAGAGAGATTTTAGGAATCGGTAGCAAAAAATGGCTCATATTTATTGCTGCCCCTGCTAGATCAGCTTGATTAGCTGTCACCACCACCCATAGGAGCTCAAAATGCTATTGTTTGCCCTTGTAGGTGTCAAACTACTCTTCTCTGTTAGTAGACAACCTCCTAGGGCTATCATCTATCACCTAGGGCCTCTTGGGGCGACAACTTTTGGGTAGTCTCCAATGGGCGGCCTTTTCTCTCTTTGTTGCTCTCCCTTCTCCAAATGATTGCCACCACCCTAAACCAGCCCCAATAGCCCTCTCTTGTTGAGAATAGCAAATGATGCTTGATATGTGTGCCCAAAAGAGGCTTTGTATGGAAGATAGATATATGATGTATGCTCTAGGAAGAGATGACAGAATCCCATAAGCATAGTGAGGTACATTGGTACTATCCAAAAGCTATATAAGCATGTACTTGATACTCATTTCAAATACATAGTACTATCATTCTGTGTCACTCAAAATTATGTTTATGAGTCCAAGTTAATCTATCTTGGAACCTAATTCACTTGAGTTACAATTATTTATCTCAATCATGTTTTATGTTTATAACCTCTGTCTGCCATAGTTAGCATAGCTCTAGATTCATGTTTCTCAACGTGGTATTAGTGCCATGGTTGAGATAGGTAGCTAGTGGTGTGGTTTCTTCTTCTTTGCAAGCTCTACAAATTGTCTCTCTTTCATTCTTTTCCTTGTACGAGTCCACTTCCATTCCAATCTCTCAAGCCATCCAACATCAAGTGTGTGTACGAGGTGAAGAAGCTCAAGGAAGGACGTACTACTGGAAGAGCTCAAGGAAGAAGGTGCTACTCAAGGCGATCAAGAAGCTTGGTTTGGTCTTCACCTTGGAAATATTGGAAGTTCTTGTCATTTCCATTTTCCCAAGTTATCATCTGAAAGGAGTAGAAGAAGGGTGCAGCCATTGAAGGTCGGTTCAAGGTTCTTGGTAGTGTGTCCTTGAGGTTTGGCAAAAGGCAACTTGGCTCATTAAGCAGAGGACTTGCTTGTTCAAAGAAGCAAGGGGTTATCTTTCTGGTTCACAGAGAGAGAGAGAGAGAGAGAGAGAGAGAGAGAGAGAGAGAGAGAGAGAGAGAGAGAGAGAGAGAGAGAGAGAGAGAGAGGCGAAGCGATGGTGGACCTGGCTCCCCCTTGACCTGGTGACGTGCTGCCTGCCCTGTGCGCTGCGGGAGATCTCCCTCAGACCAGCGTGGGGTTCGTCCTGCCCCTGTCGTCGACATCGAGCCCTGTCTTCGACGTTTCGTTTCGTTGACCTACCTGTCGACTGTTCGTGGCCCCATCCCCGTTGACTACTGGACCTGCGCCGTCGCCTGCTCGTTGCACCCCTATTCGCCTGTTCGCCTGTTCGCTGCACCCCCGTTGACTACTGGATCTGTGCCCAACTGCTTTCGTCAGGCCATCGCTTCTTTAGTGCTCAAGTGTTGCACACCTGGCCACTTCGACATGCT
Source organism: Lygodium microphyllum (assembly GCF_053477565.2). Classification (NCBI taxonomy): domain Eukaryota; kingdom Viridiplantae; phylum Streptophyta; class Polypodiopsida; order Schizaeales; family Lygodiaceae; genus Lygodium; species Lygodium microphyllum. The sequence goes on from NC_141148.1 coordinate 23,685,236, forward strand.
CCGCCTGCTATCCAGTTAACTCGTACTCCAGCTGTTGCCCCGCCCGCCATCAGCACTGCGTCTGCTGCCTGTGGGTGCCTGCAAAGTGCATGTTGTGGAGAGAGAGAGAGAGAGAGAGAGAGAGAGAGAGAGAGAGAGAGAGAGAGAGAGAGAGAGAGAGAGAGAGAGAGAGAGAGAGAGAGAGAGAGAGAGGGTGACTCTGCACAGATCACAGAGCTGACGTGCCTCGGTACAGAGAGCGAGAGAGAGTGAGAGAGAGAGTGAGAGCGAGAGAGAGAAAAGAGAAACATGGCTGGTTTGGATATGGCTTTTATCGACCAAACGGTGGCAGCCCTTGGTTCGGATTCTGATACAGAGGAACTAGAGGATATGGTTTCTTGCACAGAGGAGTTGCCTCCTGGTCCTGACTTCCAGCCTGGGGGCAAAAGCTGCAAGCATACTTCAGAAGAGACAATGGATCATCATGAACGTTCTTATGCTCAGGTTGCCTCTGATTTTGTGGATTCTCAAGATGTTGATTGGGAGCATTTGCTGGAGTTTGCCAACACTCTGCTTGGCGATTATGTCCAACATAATCATGAGGCTTTTTCTGACTCTGGAACTAAAGATGTTATGGAAGCAACGGTGGACTCGAAAAATGTCTTGCGCTCATTTTCAGTGTTTTATGACCGTGCTGTTATACTCTTCTTCACCGGCAGGATCCTAGTGCTTTCCAATATTCGCCAGTGGCTGCACAATCTACTACAAGGGGAGTGTGTTGAGGAGATTTTTGTTGGGCCCTGAGGCTTCTATGAGGTGCTGTTGAATTCTAAGAAGCATCATGCTGTTCTCCTGTCTAAACTGCCATTGTTCTTTGATCGCCATTTGGTCCATGTTGTGCCATGGCGCCCAATGGCAGATTTTCAGCGCCTGCTTCAACGTGAATGCCCGGTGTGGGTTGAAGTGGAAAATTGTCCGACTGTCTATTGGCCAGTGTTAAAGGATGCCATGGCCGTTGTGGGCACTGTTCTGGTCCCCCCAAGCCTAAGGGCCATGAATCGTAACCGTTTGTGTATGTTATGGGACACTGCTAGGAAAAGGCCTGCTGGTTACGTCTTAATTGCTCTGGCATGCATCCTTTGCACTTTCGTTTGAAATGGGGCAACTTTGCAGGGCATTGCTTTTCGTGTGGAAAATTGGGGCATTTTATGGCCGAATGCCCAGAGAAGCAACCGACTTCAGATGTTGAGCATGTTGTGCTACCCATGGAAGATATGGTGCTTGATGCTCCGTCGTAGGATGCAACCCAGCCATCTAAAGTTTTGGATAAAGGTAAACAACATGTTTCGGGTTTGGATTCCTGTGGCAATGACTGGGTAGATGTACGTGCCAAAAAAGCTAAAAGGTTTGATGCTGCCCTGGCGAATACTGGGCCTAATGCTTCACAAGATTCCACGCGCACATATATGCGCAGGAAACAAATGTTGTCTTTAGAGCACACTGCCCATACTATGGTTTCTTCTGCTCCCCGTAATCAGACTACTAGGAAAGCATATACGGACGGTCCAAAGGGCCCGCCTGCTAAGTTGGCTTTTGATACTAGAGGTAATGTGATTACCCCATGGGATCGTCGTTATCCCCGTTCCATCCCCAAGACAGTGGATATTCCGTCTACCTCTAAAGCTGGCCGTCAGAACTCTTTTGCAGTGTTAGCTGATTTTTTGGATGAGGGAGTCCTTGACATTCTAGCAGAAAAGGTTAAATCGAGGCAAGCTCTGACTCGTTCCTGATTTTCTTTTTGAATACACATGAAGATAGCCACGTGGAATGTGCGAGGCATTTGTTCTCGCCATAAGCAACATGCCATGTGGACTGTATTGTATGAGAATCAGTGGGATGTCCTATGTGCTGTTGAGTACAAGAGTCACGGTGAAGCAGGAAAAGTTGTGGATTGCCATGGGTTTCGCTTGTTTTATGCAGGGACACATGCCACGCATTATTCTGGTGTGCTTATGATTATACATGAGAAATATCAGCCCGTTCTTATTAAAAATGATGTACATGGCCGTTTTGTGGTAATTGAAGTTTTATTTGAAGGAGAGATCTTATGGTTGCTAGGCCTCTATGCTCCGAATGACCCTTTATCCCGCCGAGATCTTTGGAATACTTTGCAGACCTCCTTGTTACTTGGCAGACGGGGTTTTTTGATGGGGGATTTTAATGTGTGTTGATTCTTCACAGTCCACATCAGAGCATTTGGTGATGGACGCTTCGGAAAGTCGTGTGTGGAAGGCGTTTGCTCTTGCTGTACTTAAGCAAGATCTCTAGTCTTGGTTACACCCTTCTTCTATAGGGTTTACTTTCCATTCTGCGTAGTATGCAACTACATGGTCGCGGTTGGACCGCATGTACATCATGCAGAATGATAATTTTCTTCTTGAGATGTTGGAAATGAAAGTGTTGCAGCAATATGCCTTGTCGGACCATTTCCCTCTACAGCTTGAGATACTTGCACAACCCATTGCACCTTTTAAGCAATTTTTGGATAGACTCCCTTTGCATTTCAACTCGTCTTATTTGAAGCATTCAATCTTTCAGGGCTATATGCAGCAATTGATTGATAGATTTTTATTGGACTTCGCCTCTGAGGGCAATGCTTCTTTTGAACGATTACTCTCTAATGTGCAGCGGGTTGTTCAGCAGTATGGGATCCATCATCCCTCTCCTTGTCGGCGGCGGCGACAAGCAGCGGAGGACTTACTGGCTTTGGTTCGTTCTCGGCTGGTGGACACTCCAGAATATGTATTTCTACTGTCATTGGCGATGCGTTTGGCTGATCTTATTAAAGAGTTTCAGTTGAAATCTTATCAGCAGGCCAGATTGCAAACTTTGACTGAGAATTTGCAAGATAGTGCTTGTCAGACTCATAAGTTCTTTTGAGCTCTACATGCATCTCCTACTCGAGAAAATATGACTAGACTCGAGGATCTGATCCAGAAGGTTGAATGGTCATTGATCCTCAGACTATTGTGAATATGTGCAGGAATTATTTTCTAGATATTCTTGGTTCTTCTCCTTCACCTTCTGACCAAGTTACTCATGCACGCTCAGTTTTCTATGATCTGGTCCGGAATCAGGTTCCACTTGATATGCAAACTACTTTGGAGACAGATATTTGTGAGGCGGAGGTTATGGATGTTTTGTTATGCTTGCCCAAGGATAAGAGTCCCGGTTGGGATAGTCTCACCAATGAATTCTTTGAGATTTCTGCTTCCCAACTGGTGAAACCATTGACGACTATGTTTCAGAAGGTTTGGGAAACAGGGTTCATGCCTTCCTCATGGAAAGGTCTTATCAAACTGCTTCCAAAAGTTCCTTTGCCGTCAATGTTGAAACATTGGAGACCAATTTCTTTGATGGGTTCGATGTATAAAATCTTTTCCAAAGTGATGGCGAATCGGCTCCACAAGCATCTTCCGGCCATTGTGCATCCTCTTCAATATGGTTTCATTAAGGGCCGAAACATTCTGCATAATATCTTAAATGTGCAAATGGCAATTGACTATGCAAGGCACTCTAATCAGGAAGTGGTATTGATTCAATTGGATCTGGAAAAGGCTTTTGATTATTTAGACTGGTCTTTCATTGCAGAACTTATGTCTACTATGGGCTTTGGTACTCGGATGTTCCGCTTGATCTACACCATTAGTGCTGCGGCTTCTTCGCGAGTTATGCTAAATGGTGGTGTTATCGAGCCATTTATCCTTGCACGCTCTGTGAGACAGGGTTGCCCTTTGAGTCCTCTCTTCTTTGCCCTTGCGACTCATCCGGTTCTTTCGATGTTATCTTCTATGGCAGCTTCTACTCAGTTGGCTGGATTGTTTCTTCCTTTTGGACACCACTTCATTAGTCAATCTTTGGTTGATGACAGCTTTATGATTTTGCGTACAGACAAGGACAATCTTCGCAAAGCATTAGATGTTTGGACGCTCTTTGGTCATGCTTCTGGTCTGTATATCAATGCTTTCAAATCAGCCATTCTTAGTTGCACGAAGTCCGATTTACAGCCATTGGGCTGGCAGGGACAGGTTGTTCCCCGTGGTTCCATTGTCAGGCATCTTGGGTACCCTTTGGGTGTTGATGTTCGGCCAAAGCAACTACTAGAGTGGATTTCATAGAAACTGGCAGCTAAGTTTCTGTATTGGAAGTCGCAAGCTTGGCCCTTCCATGTTCACCTCAAAGTGGCTCAGACGATTATGTTGCCAATGCTCACATATTTCTTGCCATTGCTGCCTTGGACTACTACTACTTTGAATGCTCTTACTCAGCACATTTGTTTCATGTTATGGAAGAAGGATTCCTTGCATGTAGGCATTTCATGGATTTCTTGGTCGCATACATGTACCCCCAAATGCATGGGTGATGGGGCTATTTTGGATGCTGAAACTCATATGCTGGCACTTCGTTGGTCTCTTTTCCGTGCCATGTGCGTGGATCATCACCCGTGGGTCGTTATAGCCCGTTATTTTCTTGAGGATCACGGGCTTGTGTATGGTAATACACAAATTCGGAGCTCCTGGTGGCATGTTCTTAATGCAGACTCTCGGTTTTCTAGTCCTTCCTCATCCCTGCTTGTTCATTTGGTCTGCTCCTGGAAATTGGTTCTCCAGAAGGCGCGTTGGCATCCAGTGGAGGACCGCTTACATACTAACTCTTTTCAGCTGGAATTGTTGGCAGCTTCGCCATTACTTTCTTGGGAAGGGAAACATGAGCTCAGACCCAAATTTAACCGCATGGCACGTTTGGGCTTGACTTCACTTGCAGATGCCACCCTTGCTAGTCGTAATGTCTTGATATCGTTTCGTACAGCCAGGAGGCTTTTCAGAATCCCTTGTGGATACCATGATTTATGGGAACAGCTTTTGTTAGTGCTCTAGAGCAGGCAACCCTTTCCTGTCCTTGCTTTGGATCGTCCTTGGCAGGACTGGACCTTGCAGGTCGGTTGAATTTGGAAAAGGCCTCAGCTAACCAAGTGTATCATCTTCTGATTAAAGATCATCAATGGCTGGTTACTACAGCTAATACTGTATGGGGATTGCGGAAATCTTAGTCATGGTGGCAGGCAACTGTGATGGAGGGCTGGTTGAACAAGACACCTTTCAAATGCAAGGTCTTTCTTTGGAGGGTGATGATTGGTGGTCTTCCTCTTGCTTCAGCCCTTTTCCAAGCTTCGAATCTCTAACGGCAATTGTTTCTTTTGCACCACTACTGTGGAATCAGCCCGTCATCGATTTATTTCTTGCCCTCTCGTTAAGAATATCTGGTCGCTCTTGTCAGCGGTTTGGTGAGCAGTGGTTGGTTTCTCGCTAAGCCCTTTTGATTGGGTTTTTGCATGGCCAAAATACCCCACACTGGCACAGTCGCATATGAAGATCTTGTTTCACTTTCTTAGATACTGGGGATGCTGGCACAATTGGACCACTCGGAATGCCTTTCTTTTTGATTCGGCCTCTAATGTTCCGGGAAATATTGCGAGGCTTAAAGGTCTCCTGCATTGGCAGATCGATCTCATTCGGCACTCTGACTTACTCCCTCGGGAGGACTTACTTCCCTGGCATATGGCAATTTCCTCTGCATCTTTGCCATGACTTTTGTAACTCTTTTGTTGTTTAGTATTGAGATTTTACACACGACGGCTTAGAGCCATCGTGTATCTTGTAATCATGTGAACTTGTACTTTTTTTCGTAATTAATACAATTACCTTTTACGAAAGAGAGAGAGAGAGAGAGAGAGAGAGAGAGAGAGAGAGAGAGAGAGCACCCCCAAAGAAGAAAATGTAATCTCTCAGCAAATCTAATGACATGGTCCAAATCCTAGAGCTCCTCTTGCACTTGGGTCCTTGACAACTCCGCTACATGCCAACTCTTCTCTTCCTCTCGCTCTTAAGAGCGTAGACATCAGACTGCTTTCCCTTCGGCCTTCGATTCTTCAATATCACCATAAAAAAGAGAACGAAGGGAAGGAAGAAGAGTCTCCTCTCCCTTGGTATATAAAGAATACAAGAAGAGCTCAAAGCTCAAAGCTCCTGCAAGATGTTGTTGCGAAATCAGACCAAGAGGAGAAGACGAAAAAACCATGCAGCGCTGTTACCAGGGAGCTCACAATTAGTTGACTAATAAGCCTTATTACTAAGGTTTTAATAAGCTCTACTAAAATATCCCCTTTCACATTGCTTCTCTATCTTATAAGCCCTTTCACACCTATTTTACTCAAACTGGTTCAATTTCCAAAGCTAAGTTCATTGTGCAGATCCTCATAAGCATTCCCTTGATCAAAATTCAATGCCAATATAATGTCAAGCCATGAGCCAAAGTCACATGAAATCCCAAAATTCTATGTATCCAAGGCTAATGTAGTGATGTGCTATCAAGTCATGTATTTTAGCAAGCCAAAAAGATATCCAAAAGAAAAATGTATCCATCTTGTATGCCCAAAGCTATGTAATGATCTCACAAGACCAAATGGGATTTCAAAATCTATGTATCCCAAGTATCTTATCAAAGAAGCAAAGAGCTTCAAGAATGAAGAACAAAACGAAGATAAGGAGCATGAAGACAAAAAAGTCCAAGAAGATCTAGTACGACAAGAAGAGGAAGAATATCATGAAGACCAAGAATATCATGAAGAACAACAAAGACTGAAGACTGGAGCAAAAGGCCGAGGCCATCAAAATCAGTTCATGAATGAAGAAGATGCTTCTGCTATCAACAACTTTGACATATTGTTTTGAGGAAATTATCTTTCCTATAGTGGATCTTATGTTTTCCCATAGTGGATTTGCTTTGTAAAACAAAACCCTTGCCAAAGATGTAAAATTTCAAGCTTTAACTTGACTAGGCTGCCTATGAGCTAGTTTCCCAGGCTATGTCATCATGTAGGGGGGAAAAAGCCAGTAAGTGTAGATTCAGGCCTTGATGCCAAACTTTCCCTGTATATCCTTGTAATCGCCCTCGATTGCATTGCAATACAATTCAATGAAGTTTTGAACACTTAGGTCCAAAGGACTTGGGAAATTCAGTTCTAGAGGTTGAGTTGTGTATGGGTAGGTTTGCCACTTGAGCTTGGCAAAAGTCTCCATTGCACTAGAGAGTTGATTAGTCCAGTCAATTGCATTAAGTAGTTGTGCTTTAAGTAAAGCATCATAATCTGCATCAATCCTTCTAGGTTCCCTTGTCTCTAAAGCAACATCATCGATTTGATCCCCACCTGATCCCCCTTGCACATTGTTTGCATACTAAGATATATCCTGGCCAAGAGATCGTAGTCCTTCAGAAAACCCCTTGCTTCGTTCCGTGTGAGACATCCTTCTTGAATGGTTTTCCTATGCGCTGGATTTAAGGCTTAAGTGCTTGTACCACGAGCAACTGTGGACTCACCATCTTGAGGAAGTTGGTGATGCCCGAGCAATGGAACCGTAAAATTAGCCATCGGTAAAAATGGATAATGAGCTTCAACTTGGAAGCACTTAATCTTAAATGCAAAAATTCAGCAATAGAAAAAAAAATCAAATAATGAACCTCGAATGCTCATGCACCTGACACAATGAAAGATTGGCCGCAAAGCCTATAGCCCCTTGTGGTACTTATTAATCATTACCTAATTGCTCACATGATTGTTTAGAAAGCCTTGATCACTAGCTTTCCAAACTCAATCCTCAATAGGTCAATCTAGTACGATTGCACATGGATCTATAGTGCTCAAGTATCTGTCTCTAACTGCTCTCACAGTCACCAGCCAAGACCAAGAACACTGAATCTGAGAAAACCGGCTATGATTCTACATGGGCATAAGAAGACCAATATGCCCAAACAAAAGATTTTTCAATTTCTCTTCTAACAAAATTTGTTGTGTCGCACCTCCCCTGGATGCCATGAATTGCAGTAAAAAAGCACAAACCTTGAGAGAAAAGCCCAAAACAGGTGCAAGTTCACTCAGACAGCTCCAGAACTGCATCACCCAATGTGGTATAGCATCGCCTGCACAAGATCAGCCTTTTCCTTGTTCAAAACATCTCCAGTTCTAGATCAGCCCTTGCCTACCTCAAGACAGCATCATTGGCCTAATAGATAGAATCGCCAACATGAAAAGCAACATTGCTAGCATAAAAAACAACTTTGCCAACAGCTTGGTCCACATGATCAGCAAGTGGATGAGCAACACCAAGAAATGCAGGCACTGATCTACCCATATATAGTCTCATATCTGGTGAAAGCTATGCTCTTGCAGCTTTCATGAATTTTCTTTCTTTTCTTATGTTGTCAGCTTTTGAATAAATAATTAGATTTAACATTAAAATTTAATTACTCAGCCATTACTTTATTACATTTAGGTGTCCCAGTCTGAAACTTAGGCCTACGCCAAAATTTAATAATCTAAAGTAAACTTTAACATTGAGGTCAATTTAACTTGCATTGGTTAAATGTGCGCACAAACTTACACATCAATCAATTCATTCTTATCCATAGAACCTTAGCAATCGATGGGCCTTCCATGTCCATCACGACTCATCCAATGTTGTGGATCCCCCCAAAGAGCATGAGATAAATCATGTCCCTATGAAAGGGACAAATTGGATAGTTGGTTGGGACCATGCTATCAGGTAACATCCCCAGTTAGCACTAGCTGAGAGAGTGTGTTATACTTTCTTGGTAGCAATTGATGGCAAACTTAGTCAAGAGCTTTTGGATCAGTTTGAGTTCACAAGATGCTCCCAACAGTGGATTGGAGTTGTGGCTCATTGTGACAAAACTTGGTACTTAGACCTAGACCCTTGGACTTGCATCATAGATGGATGGAGACATTGGGTGTATAGGAGGAGGCCACTATAGAGACTTCATTGGGCCCCTTGGGAGCGGGTATGGAGATCCGAGAGACCCATTTGCAGAGATGTCTCAAGTTGTGCGCTACTTTGGGCACATCACTAGACTAAGGAGGAGGATATAGACGAGTAGGATTAGAGTGATGCCAGTAACTACTCAGCATTGGACTATCCAGGTTATATCACAGCCTTTCCTTATAGATTTATGGAGGATACCTTTAGACCAAGAAAGATTTTACTCTTTCTTTATTTACTAGGACACAGGAATTTGGTAGTTGGTACATGGCTTTGCCATGGTAGAGACCCTGTCCCTTGTGCTAGATATGGGGAGCATGAGGAGACATAGAAACACTGCATATGGGATTGACCAAGGGCTCAGGAGGTTTGGAGGAGAGCCCTATGGATGGTATATTCACTTTCCTTGAGGCCACATAGTGGGCCTAACACAATGAGCAGAGGAATTGCAGTGTCAAAGCCTATGACAAGGTTGATTGGGACTTCTTGGGAGATACCATGGCCTAGCTGGGCTGTCCTCATTGGTGGATAAATGGGATCTTAGGACTTTACAGGACAGCTAGTAGTAGGGTGATCATAGGAGGGCAGAAAGGAGTGGAGCTCCACCTAGACCAGTGAGTTAGATAGGGTTGCTTGTTGGCTCTATATCTCTTCCTAATCTTTGTGGAGGCAATGACTTATTTTCTTCACTCTAAAGTCAATGGTTTGAGGGGTCGCAGGTGGCTTATGTAGCCAGAAGCAGAGCTGTTGGAATTAGAGTATGCAGATGAGATAACCTTATATGTCGAGGAGGATGAGCTGATGCTGGAGAGAGTAAGGTTGGCATTGGAGGTGTTTTGAATAGCAATATTATTAAATTCACTTCTTAGTAATACAATGTAATGAATAGTCATTTTACAAAAAAAGGGTAGGGGTGTCTGTTCTTTTGGGGGGGATGTGTGCGTGTCAGAAAATTAGTCGTAGTCTCTGCTTCCACAAAGGGGAACAAAGAACCGAGGTACAACAATGCATTCTATCTCATTGATCTGATACCTGTACTCTAATATGTTGATAGGATACGCATAGATGAGTAGCAGAGACATCTAAAATATGTTGTTAGGAGGACAAATAACCCTATCTACTAGGCTAGGCATGCTATTGAAGAGTTTTATTTGGTTGAATTGAAAGATGAGTGAAAAGGCAACACTCATTCAGATCTTTGCAAGGATTCCTAAGAAGGATTACCCTGAAAAGTCTTCCCAAAATCTCTCAAAGAGGGCCACAAGTGCTCTGCCTTGGGTAGTTTGCCTGCAATAGGCTTGGAGCTCTCTAGTAAGAGATGTCATAAGTGAAGCACTCGTAGTCACATGAAACAGCCATTTCCTGGGCTTACAATTCAGACACTCAATTTGATAATCTGCCATTGCTATTCCCATTTGGACTATATCAGCTTAACTCCTCTTTCATCTACTGCTTGTTGGCTGGCTTTCTCACTACCTTTGCGAAATCATTATTTTTCTTCTCCAAATTTCCCTTTTCACATGTTTGTAGTAGTGAAGAGGTTCAGGCGTTTGACATTGCCAAAATGTTTCTTAGCCATGTATGTTTCCTTCCTAGTCTTTAGCCATTGCTGTTGTGGCAGGGTCGGCCTTTGCCATTGCCGTTTCTGTTGCATGTGATATAGAAGCACTGAGTTGAGGGCTCGTTGAGGGGAGACCATTATCTTGCTATGCTTCCATGAGGTTCATACTGAAGCCCTTAACAATTATTACTGAAGAGTACAAGTTCAAGCAATCTCCTCTTGATGCTTAATTTGTTCAAAGAAACTAGATTTACTTCTAGTAGAAAAAGCAACTTGTTTTCTTTCAGGAACCTTCCTGATAATCTATTATAAGAATCATTTGCTTGCCTGACATTAAACAGCTAGGCATATTTTCCATTCTCTTTCTTGATGAGCTACTAGATTGAGTCATGATATATACTTGAAAGCACAATGCAAAGAACAGAAGCACACAATAGCACACCTTATTTGCAGCATCAGAAAATGTTTTCTTCCAGACTAATAAAAATGCATCACCAATGTTTTTGTTGGGGTATCCATGATACAATATAACTTTGTTGTGCACGAGATCTGCAATTTTATTTACAAAAACCATGACATCTTCTTGCAGACATTCAGTGGCATCTGTGAAATTCCGAATGTCGCAAAATCCAAAGCATGCCCTGATCTTTTTCCCTGGTATCATCGCTGTAAGGACAGAAAATAATCTCATTTTGTGCATGTAATGCAAAAACAAGTTTCTATATTAGCTTTCAGTAACACTTTGCTGATCAATGCAATATGACAAACATTTTTAATTTTGTTTCTAGAGAAAAGAATGATTCTATTAACAAATCTCCTTGGGACATCATATCTCAAGACGAAAAATAAGGCAGTTCCAAAGCAAAAATATACAACACAAGGGAAGTCTATTACAAGGCATGATTGAATAACCAAGCAAGAGGTCTGTAGTGTCAAACCATATGTGGCTGATGATGAAAGTGCTAAAATTCTAGGTCTTGACAAAAGCATATCTCCTCCTCCAAGTCTTAGAACTGCATGTATCCTCTCCCATCTTCCATAGAGAGTGTGGTCAATCTCTCTCCAAATCCTTGAGAGAGTCTCTAAGTTGATATGCCCAATAAATATAGGCATGATTATATCTGGTGGTCGTAATATACCAAGCAATGATGCTAGCTATCAGCTCCCATCTACGATAGTGCCCTTGAATGCACATTGAATATGAAAAATTTGGTGTGGCAATCTTGCTCAAGAGTTGACTTGAGATGAGATAGGCATGACTCTTCCATACATCCTCATATCTAAAAGCTGGGCCCCTGTCCGTGACCCAAGCAACTGCTTCCCATGTCACAATCATAGGCGTTGATGTGCCATGAAATACCATGCTGAAGTCTCTCCTCTATGGCTCCCAAGCCCTAAGGCAGTTCCATATGCAATATCTTTGTTTCCTCTGGCTCCCCACATCTAAAACAAGTGATTGGATCTCTACTATAACCATGCCAAGTGTCAAGTTTCAACTGCTAGGCTCTTGTGTCTAATAACTGCACAAAGAGTGAAATTTTTCTGGGTCCAAAGCTATTCTCCAATCTCTCCAGAAGTTAGCTAGGAAAGCTGAATCACCCTCACATCACTCTAATCTTGTTCATCTAGATCCTCCTCCATCTAGGGATCCCTAGTTGTCTCTGCAAATGGATCTCTCCAAACCCATTCACTGGGGTCCCACTGTATTCCTCTGGAGAGGCCTCCTTTATGCCCAGTACCTTTTGACCATCCATCATACATATTCTAGGGTCTGGATCGAAATACCGACCCCTATAACGGTGAGCCACCACCCAAATTCTTTGCCAAGAGCATCTTGTGAACTTTGATGATCCAAATCCTCTCTCTGAGTCTACCATCCTTTTGTATTAGAAAGAAAACACTCTCTCCATTGTCTAAAAAGTGTCTGTATCAGTCCTCCACTCTAGGGCTCCCAATTCCCTAATACTCTCCATCATGTCTTTGGCTCCTTTGATGCTGCGAATCCTCTATCTTTGCGATTGAGCTAATAGCTCAAGAAAGGCAAACCACTCCTCCATTGTAGAAACTATCTGCCAAGAGAACCTCTCATGAGGTAAGCGTGTCCTCTATCTGATGCTGTGCCAATTCTTCGTCCAAGTAGCTAGTTGAAGAGACGAGGCTGCCTCATCTTCTCTTCAATGGGAGATCATTGAACATCAAGTTGTGGAGATGGAATATTGTTGTAAAGAGAACATTGTGATAAATATTTACCAAGGCTCTTGGGAGTAACCATCTAGCTCAATCTCTTCATCAACTCGGCATTGGTACAAACAACTAGTTCATCTTTTGGGTGGGCATTGAGGAGGGGTCTTGGAGCTCACTCAGATGTCCACCTGTCAACTACTTGCATGTACCCCAAGTGCTAAATGTTGTAAGCCTCCACAGGAGAAGCCATGATGGGCACTCCACGTTCACAAGGCTCTTGATTTAGATACTAGGAGGGGCCTAGAATTGGAAGATCAAATGGTTATGAGGTGGCATATGCGAGCTTGGTGACTGTTGGATCAAGTGGGAAAGAGTTCATGAAGATAATGGTGTACACTAAGAAATATAGGGATTGTCTAGAAAATCATATGCCATATATAAGGGCCATGGTTGGTGTGTCAACTAGACCATGGTTGAAGCAATCTAGTCCTAGAGTTCTTGAAATCCAAGCTTGCATAATATGAGCTGCAAATCTCACCTCAAAACCCCTCCCAAACCTTGCACCTTGGATTTGCTAAGAAATTTGTCAGAAGTGGAGCAGCGGTGGAAGCATAAACATGTGCTGAAATAAACTGCTGAAACACGAGAAAAAAAGAAAAGAAAGAAAGAACACGATACAGATGAGAACTTAGATGTATGCACGGGAAATGGAATCCATATATTTGAACACGAGACAGTCGCATACAACAGTGAGTCACTGGCTGCGTGGGCACTGGCACTGGCACTGGCTCCTCTCTCCACAGAGTCTGCAGATGGTGAAGATGATGATAATGACTGAGGAGGAGCCACTGAGTATAAATAGGCTGAAAAGTGGGGAGCAATAAATGCTGGTCGGCCAGCATTAATGCTCGCCGACTGGTGCATAAAATGATCCATTGGCATAGAATACCACACCAGAAAAAATACCTAAAATACCTAATAAAAATGCCCAGCCCAGATCAAGCTCAGACTCACACATGAGTTGACAAATACTCTGCTAACACCCTCTCTCAGATCATGAGTGATTTGATACAATACAATAGTACAATGAAAAGGGATCAGAAACTATACAACATAGAACCACCAAGTAGAACCATGGATACCCAAGCAGTGGGTGATCAAGCCACCACCAAGGTGCCTCGGAGAGAACCTGATGTCGATGTCGATCGTACCAAACATCGGAAAATAGAGAAGATCATAGAATGTCTCTGTGTCCATCACCAATGTCTCGCAATAGCATACAAGACCATCCTGTCAAAAATGCCCCTGAACATAGGTGACCATGGATTCCCCGCCTTTGGCCAGACTGCCAAAGTGTCCCCTCATGTGAGCTCCAGACGAAAGCCTCCCGCGCTTTGTCAGATAACCAGCTCATCATGAACCTAGATGTCAATCCCAGCTCCAGGATTGGATTCCGCCAGACTGAAGTCGATGCGTCATGGACGTCCCTCTCTTGAACCTGTGCACCTGTATAAAAGTATAGATGAGGCGCGGCTGCCCCATCTGAACACCCGCTCACACTCCCTCTCTGGCACAAGAGAGTCCTGAGGGATGACCTCATCACCACCACTAGAAAGTAGCCGAGGAAGGGGCCACCAAGCCCTTTCCGCGATCCGAAGAAGAGGATCCCTTCCGCGCCTTGGACTTCACCTTGGTCGGAGGATCCGAGTCGGAGTCTGATGAAGGAGAGGACTCATCGGTAGAGTCAACAGCCCGCTTCGTCTTTTGCTCCTCCTTCCTGGAAGCCGCTAACGTCTTGCAATCCTTCCGCAAATGTCCCTTCTTGCCACAGTGGTAACACTGGGCCTTCGACTTCTTCTTCCCGTTACCCCTCTTTGAAGCTACATAAGCCTCGTCTCCATAATGTGCCGGAAGCCGCCCCTGTAATCTCAAGGATGTCTCATGCTCAAGAAGCATTGAGGTCATATGTGTAAAACTGACAAGAGTCGATGATGTCTGCGTCCGCAAAGCATTGGCCACTCCATCAAACTCCGGGGGGAGCTTGTAGAGGACCGTCCCGACGAGATGCGCCTCGGGAAGAGCAGATTGCATGTGCCGAAGCTGGTCCTGTACCTGCGTAACACGAAGAAGAAAAGACTGAATAGTATCTTTCGGCTCAAACTTCATCTGCTGGAGCTGGCCATAAAGTGTGATTGCCCGCATGGTGGAAGGTCCCTCGTACATCTGCTACAACTTCTGCCATACTTCAGGAGATGTCCTACAGGAGGTAACCGCCGGTAAGACTGCTTTAGAAATACACCGAAGCAACGCCGAGTAAGCACGGGCATCGTCTGAATCCCATGTGAGCACCGCTTCCTCATGGTTGTCCTTATCAAAATCTTTAGGAAGAGGAAAAGGACGGAGAGGTCGAAGAATAGCTCCACAGACGATGTACCATAACCGCTTCTGCACAAACCAAGCTTTCATGACAGCACTCCATGTGAGATAATCAGGTCCATGTAACTTATCATCAGTGGAAGTGGACGGAGGAGCCATATGGAGAGGATAAGAAGAGAAGTAGAGAAGAGATGGAATTTAGAGAGGAAACACAGCCAAAACACAAGCACAGACGGCAGAAAATGAGAGTTCACATGCAATATAACCCAAAATCTGATCAATAGAAGACAAAATCTGCTGCAGAAAGTCAAAAAATCAGTCAAAAACTGCCAAAAAACAGCAAAAACGGCCTGAAGTAACAGTCATCTAGCCACGAGAGACGCTGAATCAGCAAAACGCAGGCTGTAAACTGGAGAAAAATAGGTAGAAAACTGTCGCCAGCAGCTGCATATGAAAAACACAGGCAATAGAGGGTGCTTAGGCAGCAGGCGATGGTAAAACTGCAGAAAACGTAGGTCAAACAGGTCGCCTGTAGGGAGCAGCAAGCCGCCAGCGCAGAAAAGGGGAAAACAGTCTTGAAATCAGCAATAAAACACAGCAGAAACACAAATCCTGAAAA
The DNA here is from genome assembly GCF_053477565.2 of Lygodium microphyllum. Lineage (NCBI taxonomy): Eukaryota > Viridiplantae > Streptophyta > Polypodiopsida > Schizaeales > Lygodiaceae > Lygodium > Lygodium microphyllum. Next base: position 23,700,849 of record NC_141148.1, read on the forward strand.
TTGATACCATGTCAGAAGTGGAGCAGCGGTGGAAGCATGAACATGTGCTGAAATAAACTGCTGAAACATGAGACAAAAAGAAAAGAAAGAAAGAACACGATACAGATGACAACTCAGATGTATGCACGGGAAATGGAATCCATATATCTGAACACGAGACAGTCGCATACAACAGTGAGTCACTGGCTGCGTGGGCACTGGCACTGGCACTGGCTCCTCTCTCCACAGAGTTTGCAGATGGTGAAGATGATGATAATGACTGAGGAGGAGCCACTGAGTATAAATAGGCTGAAAAGTGGGGAGCAATAAATGCTGGTCGGCCAGCATTAATGCTCGCCGACTGGTGCATAAAATGCTCCACTGGCATAGAATGCCACACCAGAAAAAATACCTAAAATACCTAATAAAAGTGCCCAGCCTAGATCAAGCTCAGACTCACACATGAGCTGACAAATACTCTGCTAACAAAATTAGTGCATGCTAGGCTACCATGGTCCTCTATCAGCAAGAGCAATAGTCTCTAGTCTTCATAACAATAACTTCTTACACAACTACTTGCTTGGAAGAGGGCCCCTTATAATAAACTCAAGATTGTCTTTGTATGTGGTACGAACTGATCCATATGGTATGATCCGCATGGTACCGTACCGCATGTATTCGTATGATTTAGTATGACCAAACAATCCCTTTTGGCCACTCTCCCCCAAGCCTACACCTTTCTTTCTTCTTTCTCTTTTCCCCAAGTCTCTCTCTTTTTTTCATGAAAATAATTGAATTAAGTAGCAATATTTACATCAGACCATCGTGTCAGCTAAGAAAACAAAACAGACACAGATCAAGGCGAAAGGCTACCAAGAGCCTATCACACAAAATATCACACAGAAAAGACTACTGATGGAGTGGAGTGAACAATATCCAGCCAAGGAGTGGCAATGTCAGGATTAGCTAAAACCATAAAGGAGATCTGCCACAACACCAAACCATGAATACAGGCCACATGACCATGAATGCCCAAGGCAGAATAAAAAACAAAGGCATTCCGAGTATGCTAAATATGCCATAGAGCTGTCCATCGAAGAAAATGGAAGAGGCACGAATAATCTAAATGCAAGGCGGACATAGAAGGTATCCTTTCCATAATCCATGAACAAGCTGATATCCGCTACTGAGTTGCTGAGGATTGCACATGGGAAACAAAACTCCAAATTTGTCGAGCAACATGGCAAGAGACAAAGAGATGAAGCAATATCTCATCACATGTAGTGCAAAATACACGACGACCACAGAAGATCTTGCGAGCATGCAACATATCCCCAATTGGAAGACCCCCAATAAGCAACCTCCACATGAACACTTTACCCTGATAAGGAACCTTAGACTTCCAAAGTTGGAGGAATCTTTCCTGCCACTTCTTTTTGCTGTCCCGAATATGCCATAATTTATTAGCCTTTCTAGTGACCCATCTCTTGGTCTCGACCATCTAATAATAGATCTGATTAGCTAACCTTTTCTTGAAATCATTAGGAAGCACGAACGTCCAATCTTGCCAGGGAGACAATGGCTGTAAAGCAGGCAAAGGAGAGAACCTTAAAAGCTTGTCCTCTAAGAACGACCATATATCCTAATAGCCACAGGTTACCTGAAAGTGTTGACAAATGTGCCGGAAAGAGTAAAGATGGGACTACCCAGGAATGACACCATCATGGACTGTTTGCAACCCCAAATGAGCCATCTAATTAAACTTATCTTGCTGCAAGTCTTTATCAGGCCAATCCAACAACCTGGAGGTAGCCAACACTTTTCCTTGTAGTGAATTCTCCTTCTTACGAAAATTAGGAGGGCTCTCTCTCTCTCTTTTTTTCCGTAATGGATGTTATATTTATAAAGTACTAAACGACAAAAGAGTTACAAAAGTCATGGCAAAGACGCAGAGGAAATTGCCATATGCCAGGGAAGTAAGTCCTCCCGAGGGAGTAAGTCAGAGTGCCGAATGAGATCTATCTGCCAATGTAAGAGACCTTTAAGCCTAGCAATATGTCCCTGAACATTAGAGACTGAATAAAAAAGAAAAGCATTCCAAATGGTCCAATTGTGCCAACAGCCCCAGTATCTAAGAAAGTGAAACAAGATCTTCATATGCGACTGTGCTGGTGTGGGGTATTTGGGCCGCACAAAAACCCAATCAAAAGGGCTTAGCGAGAAACCAACCACTACTCGCCAAACCGCTGACAAGAGTGACCAGATTTTCTTAGCGAGAGGGCAAGAAATAAATCGATGACGGGCCGATTCCACACTGGGGCTCTCTCTCTCTCTGTCTCTATCTTTCTCTCTCTCTAGCCTCTCATACCCTCTTTCTCTCTCTCTCTCTCTCTCTCTCTCTCTCCTGGATGGAGCTGGTGTGATGTCAGATGTGTCATGAGGACCTGACGCGATGTACCTGGAGTGCTGTCAGACCTATCGTGGTGTCAAACCTGTCAGGAGGGAATTGTTGTGATGCCAGACTTGTCGTGAGGCAGTATCCTTCTAACATGAGGCAGACCTGTCGTGAGGCAGACACCTCTTTCACGTGAGGTAGACCTGTCGTGAGCAGGAATGTACTTGGCATGAGGCAGACCTGTCATTAGCACTATAGTGATGCAGATATGTACTAAATGCATTGATGCAGGCGTACTTTATGCAGAAATATACTGACACAGACCTAGATGCCAATCTACTGAGATTGCAGATGTAATCAGATTGATATGACACGAATGCACTCAGAATGATATGAATGCAGACCTGGGTGAATGTATTGATGCACTGGCTTGTGGACTAGGCAATGATGCATTGACTTTGATTTTGATCATGTCCTGGAGTATGCAGTAATGCACTGATTGGGGCTGCAATTTGTATTTCTGCAGTGACTGTAAATAGTGTAAAGGCATTTGGGCTCGTAAAAGATTACTCGGCTTGCAAAAATTTAGTGAGGAGTTAGGGAAACCCTGGAAATTTGCAGGAATCACAGAAATTGCTATGATTTGACAGTACAAAGTACAAGCTGAGTGGCTTTGCACACAGTGTGTGAGAGACGGATAATGTAGACAAATGCAAGCATCAAATCGTGGAAAATGAATATCTGGGAGACAAATCTGATCAAGAACTAACACAACCGTCCATGGAAGCAATGTTCAACACCCCTTCTAAGAACACATGGTACAAGACATATGGCCGTAGGGTCCATGATTGGACCATCTCCCCAGGATCTGACAGGCATGGAAAGACCTCACGCACCATGAATGAAAAGAAATACGAAGAAATTCATCTCATGATTCACTCTGAACAACGAATTATGGGACAAGAATTGGAGAAAGAAATAAGAGAGCAGGTCAAAGCCAAATTGATAGTAAATCAGAGGGCAGAAATGCAAGACATGCAGATAAAGATTAAGAATGACTTACAGGCACAAATGTTGTCCGAAATGCGCACGCTGAAAACTGAAATGCTGAAAGTGGTAGATGCCTACAAATCTGAAATCTTAGAACTGGGGGAAGAATTGAATACATTTAAGCAAAAAGAAATGAACGTGCAAGAAGAACCACAAAAAGAGAAAGAGGCTTTGAAGGCATGTGAAAGGGAGGTTCACTCATGGGCAGAAGTGGCAAAGACAACACAGAAGCAGATAGAAGAAGCCAGCCCATGGATTGAGGTAGTAAAAAAGAATAAGGGAACATCAGTGAACAAGATTGAAGTAATGAATGCTACCTTGAAAGAAGAGGCTAGGAGACGGGCTAGGGTTTTACAAGTACGGGTAGTAGGATGGGAGGAGAAGAGCAGCCCATAGGAAGATGCTAAGACACTTGCTGACAAAATTGGGGCGTTAGACGTATCCATCGTTAGTGCTTGGAGAGTGGGGAAAGAGGACTCTAGGTCCAAGGCTCTAATTCTTCGCGTTGGGGACATAGAGAAAAAAAAGACCTTTCTTTCCAGGAGGAGAGCCCTCAAGGGTGAGAAGATTTATTTGGATGAGGACCTTACCCTAGCACAAATAGCGCATCGCAGAGAACACATGTCTAAGGTATTGGAGGCTTGCAAAGAGGGAAAGTGGGTTGTTTATAGGGATGGACGAGTCATCATCACTGACAAAAGGACTTCATGATGATACGAGGCCTATGAGACACTTCGGATGTCAATATGGAATTGTAATGGAGCCCTATGCTTGGATGTTGGTTACTTTGAAGATAGCTTTCGAAAAATAGATATAGCAATGTACACAGAAACACACCAATGTAAAGGTAGCCGACTACTAGGCGTGGGGGAATATAGGTGGAAAAGTGCATTTCGTCCAGCAGCTAGAAAACCAGGAAGCACTAGGGGTTTTGGAGGTGTGGCCATACTATACCGAGAAGACCTCAAAGGGATAGTGCAAGTAATGAAAAGAGATGATGATGCATGATATTTATGGATTAGGATACATGCACGAAGACCACGGAATATATTCATAGCAATATGCTACTTTCCTCCTGCAAATTCTACCTATGCCACACGAGATGGATCTCCCTTTGATGTACTTTATGAGGATATCATGAGATATGCTAGCATTGGGGACATATTATTAGTAGGAGATTTCAATGCACGCACTGGAGATAGAAAAAGTGACTTTTATATGCATGATAATGCCATGTTCAAAGAGATTGACATAGATGAAATAGGCCTATGCAGGAGAGTCCAGGATAAAGAAGTGAGTACGTATGGGACACACCTATTGACTTTGGGAAGTGCACATAGACTAGCCATCTTTAATGGTCTGCCACAATGGCCAGGATCTAACAATTTGGCATGTTGGAATCACAAAGGAGGGGCAAGTACTGTGGACTACTTGATAGGCTCACCAGCATTGATACCAGACACCCAAAACTTTAAGATATCTAAGAGACCAATTGGCATAGTAGCAGATTATGCTATTTTGACATTCATGCTCTCTTGTGTACACATGAAACATGAAACACCATGCCTCCCTAAACATCCCAAATACTACTTTACAAAAGGAACCTCACACATCTACAATGGTTCTCTGCAGACCAGTTTACATACATTGGACTTGAGTAGATCGTTGGAAGAATGTACAAGGGATTTAGCAGAGGCCATACATGGATCAGCCATGTATGCATTTCCACACACCTTGCCCCGATATAGACCCACATAATCTACTGCTCCCCAAAATGGATGGTATGATGATGAGTGTGGAGTCACCCGAGCTCGCTTACAGAGAGAAGTGGAGCTAGGCACTCAGACACATCGCCAAGCAAAGGCGTTCTTCAAATGCCTTGTGTAGAAGAAGAAACAAGACTACTTAGCGAAAGCAGAAGCAGAGATATATCAGCTATTTTTGGGGCGGGATAGCAAGAGCGCATGGAAGATGTTTCATGAAAAACAGCCCCCCATACGGATTACATCATCAGATGCTTGGCTTGACTATGGGAGACAGCTGTATGACCTGCCAGGACAGCCACCTATGCAGCCCCCACAAGCTTGTAGGCCAACACAGTGGTCTTTCTTCACATGGAAAATGGCTAGGGATGCAATTTATAGATTACAAAATGGGAGGGCACAGGATGAGGATGGACTAGTAGCAAAAAATTTCTCACATGCTTGTGACATATTATCGCCCATATTAGCACATATGTTCAATAGAGTAGTATGTAAAGGTTTTCCTATGAGTTGGTCAGACAATACTATAATTCCGCTATTTAAAAGTGGTGATCCCATGATTCCTAGCAACTATAGGACTATTATGATCGGTCATACTTTGGCCAAGATATATGGATCTATATTGGAGCATGAACTCAGCGAGTGGGCTGAAATGCAAGGCAAGAGAGCACAAGGACAGGCAGGTTTCAGATGAGGATATACCACGCTGGACCATATTCTCACACTTAGAGCCACTATTGAGGAGGGTCGAGCCCGAGACAAGAGTATCTATTGTTGCCTTGTAGACTTTTGCAAAGCTTTTGATACAGTGCCTCGTACACACATCATGCAGAGATTACTGGACTTTGGAGTACCAGACGGTATACGAGGGGGTGTCTATGCATTATATGAGGCAATGACAGGTCATGTACGAGCACCTGTAGGGCTATTAGAGAGGATTGACAGTACCATGGAGCTGAAGCCAGCCTAGCAGGGGTGCTGATACTGATGTTACTGTATGTAGATGATATTGTTCTCATTTCAGATTCACCGGAGGGATTGCAGTGCAATCTAGATGCTTTGTACATCTTGTGTAGAGATAAAGATCTCACAGTAAACCTTGGAAAGACCAAAACCATGGTTTTCAATACTTTAGCAGCATGGGTGACTAGATCTATGTACTAGTTCACATTTGGGGGAGACATACTAGAGCATGTGAGGGAATATGTCTATTTGGGAGTCACCTTCTCTGGCCCATGTTTTTCGCTGAGAGGGGCATCAGAGGCACGTCTAGCACATGGATACGCAACATTAGGGGCACTCAAGAGTCAATGTGCTCACATACAGTTCCAGGAGCCCCGCACCACAAACTTTGGTTGTTTGACACCCTAGTTACATCTACATTACTATATGGAGCCGAGGTATGGGGTTGCAGCTTGTACCACAGGCGTCTTAGCCCACTCACTAATCAGATTGTACCACATGGATTATTATAATGGTTGGGATAGCATGGAAAGGCCATTGATCATGATGATAGCACGCATGATTAGGAGTAAGCCCTCCACCCCACATCCCATTGTCAGAGCAAAGCTAGGGGCAACATCTATAGTTACGGAGGCACTCTTCGAGGCAGTGACCTTTTGGCACAGACTATGGGAACTTCCACACCATAGATACTCTAGATTGTCACTATCCTCATCTAGACAACTAGCAGTAGGAGGCTAGAAGAACTGTTAGTTTTCACATATGACTATTTGGATGAGCCTACATGGTTTGGATATTGACCGTCTTCCACCTTTGGATTATAGCCTTGACTGCCCTACACTTTCTCTCAGCCGATCAGAGCTGAACTAGGTGATTAGAGTTGATATCTTGAGGATTGAGACAGCAAGGACATGGATCCATCCACCACTCCCTCTAGGATCGAGGATGGAGTTCTATAGGAGTCATTTCTTGTGTCTCTCTGATGATGGTTTCACTATTCGCCAGCATATATGGACACCCATCTCTCCCATACCGTACGGGTTGCTATCGGACAGATTCGCACCTCCTCACATAGGCTTCAGATGGAGATAGACAAATGGACAAATACCCTAGCAGAGGATAGGACTTGCTAGCTTTGTGGTCGAGAGCCTGAGACGGAGGAGCACTACATATGCAGATGCACATTATACTATGACATACGAGGATGGTACCACTGCCTCTTCCGTGATGGATTTGGACCCCTTTGTTGCGTCATGGAGTATGAGGACCAGAGATGCCTAGGTCTTTTTTCCTCCTGGAGTTCGAGAGGCACTGAACTACACTAGTGCGAGACAAGAGGCCAGCTCATCTAGAGGGACACACACAGAGAGCAGTGACAAACTTCTTCTACAGAGCTAACCCTACTGACACTACCAGCCTAGCACAGACAGAGCCACCTTGCCAGACACCTTACAGGCCACATCGTGGAGTCACATTGGATAGAGCTATTTCCCTTCGTTGAGCACGACGACCCCGTCTACCAGGACCACGTCCGAGGAGGCCACACCACAGTTGGATTAGAGCCATTATCACGAGACACCGAAGACTCACCACCAGGCATATCAGTGAAGTAGCTAGGGACCGCATCATAGCTGAGATCATGTGCATATCTTGAGATCAGCTACAGCCCATAGTCTCCACCACATATTTGTACATGGTTCTATCAGATTTGGTTCTCCTTTCCTTTCCTTTTCTTTTCTATTGATGGAACAATACTACACATGGTTCAACCCTAGTATAGTCCCATCATATAGTTATTTTCAGTATTGTTTCATAGGCTACCCACTTATTTGTAATGTTATCTTTACCTTATTGATGAGATGGCATTAGACATGGATGCACTCTGAATCTTGTCTCATAGGCCACATTGGCCTTATGTAGACGTTAATATATCTTTCTTTCTTTCTTTCTTTCTTTCTTTCTTTCTCAAGCCTTTGTGTGTGTGTGTGTCTCTCTCTCTCTCTCTTTCTCTCTCTCTCTCTCTCTTTGTCTCTCTCTCTAGCCTCTCCCTCTCTTTCAACCTTCTCTCTCTCAAGCCTACACTTCTCTTATTTGTATGATCATTCATGTATGATGTATCCACTTCCATCTATATACTTATAAGTTGTGGGTAATAGTAGTGCATGTTACATGTGGCATGAGGTTTTGGCATGTTACTCTCAAGTGTTCATATTATCTGCTCTAATATTGCTATTTAGACTTTAAACATCTATTCTATCATCTTTAGTCCAAAATAATCAAGTTATTTTTTTCCTGTAATAATATTGTACCATACCTTAAAAAATCTTAAGATACCATTTAGTACTGCATTTTATTGTACCATATGGTATCATACCTTTCATACCTGACAACTATGAATAAGCTTCACCAACAACATTGTGCTTTGATTATCTAGGTTTATGATCCCTAAATCACCCTTGGATTTGGGTTGTAAATGATAACATCCCAAGCTACTTTAGCTCTCGTTGGGCTTCCATGTCCGCCTGATCAAATGAAATTGCTCTCATGAGACACTTCATTGGATGATATATAACCTTGAGAATTTTCAACATGAAGTAGTATACCACATAGTGACAAGTAGAACTTGGTTAGCCATCACCACCCTCCTTCCTAAAGACAGTCTCGTTATGCTCCAATGCAAGAGCTTCTACCTAATGCTCAAGTGTAGGGTCCTAGCTATTGCTTTGAGGTGATATCAATGCCCACACAACAAGGAAGGCATCTCATGGATGACCCAAGTGAAATTTGGCCTCCAATTTGGCTATTCTCTTTTTTTTTTTCAAAAAAAGAAATTTTTGTTAATAACACCTCAATGAAAAGCTTGAGGTAAAATACAAAGTATAAGGACCTCTATAAAGAGTAACTAAGTATATCATAAATACAATTTTTGTATGAACAACCAATCTGGTGGGCTATAATACCAAACCATATGAGAGGCGATATGGAAGAAAGTGCCCGAGTTCCATGTTTGCAGGAAAGTCTCTCTTCTCTTTCTCATTGTCTCAGAGCTACCGTGCACCCTCCCCCATCTTTTGTGGAGAGTGTGAATAATCTTTATCTAGATCCTCGATAGAGTCTTCACTGTGGATACACCTCGACAATCAATAACATGACTGCATCTCGTAGTCCAAATATACCAGGCTATGATACTGGCAATCAACTCCCATCTATGGCAATGTCCTTGGGTCCACTGCGCTTGCGAGTAATTTGGAGTGGGAATCTCACCCATATGCTGTCCAATGATGAGAAAAGAAGAGGTTCCATAAACATCCTCATAGCCACATGCTGGGTCTCTATTTGTGACTCATGCTACACCTCCCTAGGTCACCACCATGGTCTCTACTATGCCACGAAATATCATCCTGAGGGCTCTCCTCCATACCTCGTGGGCTCTAGGACAATCCAATAGGCAATGTCTTTGTCTCTCGTTTGGCTCATTGTATCTTGCATATGATACTGGATCCCTGCTGTATCCAAGCCACATGCCAATCGCTAGGCTCTTGTGATCCCTCTTTGTGTCAATGGGGGTTATGTTGAGCTAAAAATGCATTAGCCTAACTTAAAACAACCCTAAAACATGCTTAATGAATAAAGAAACCTTATTTTAAAAAGAAATGCGATCCTAGAGAGTTACTATGTTCCACATGCAAAACCCTAATTTGGGTGCTCCAAACTTTCTATAAATAGGCATGCAGCCCATCACTCTCTTAATCTCGTTTTTGCACGTTTCAAGAGCCGTATCTCTAGTGCCACACCCTGTTCACGGAGGACATTGCAGTCTGATTCTAGCCTTCATCACGTGTTTGTAGCAGCTGTCGCCTGGTACCTTGGAGCTGTCGCCTATTGTCCGAGTGCCACGTTTGATGCTGACGTTGGCATTTGGTGCTATCACCAACAGTCTCCAGCTGTTGCCCTGATCTTCTCTCTCCTCAATAGGCTGTGTTCACAATTTTTGACTGCCGCCTTGCTCTTCTCTCTTCTCCGTAGGCTACATTTGCACTTAACATCAGTCACCCGGTTTTTCTCTCTCCTTAGGTACTTGCGTTTTTAGTCTTTCTCTCTCTTGTATTGCCGTCTATATCAGATCCAGCTTTCCTTGGTTGTGTTTGTTGGTGTTTGACACTTGGAGGCTACCTTTGCTACGATTCGGGATCCGTTCAAGATACGACACACTCTAAGCTCATAATCTCTACCTTGATCCTAGAGATATGAGAGTTTGAGGTTCAATATTCATTGCATATTTTGTTTGCTGCATGAGCACTGCATATTCATTATTCATTCACTTCATTATTCATTGTGAGCGGTAGGTGTGAAGGTTTCTTCATAGTCAATGCCGTGCTTTTACTTGAAACCTTGCACTACAAGGCGAGCCTTGTATTTATCTTCAGTACCATCATCCTTTAGCTTGGTCCTAAACATTCACTTCGTCCCAATGACTGACGAGGACGATCCACCAATGTCCAAGTTCCATTGCGATCAATACTATCTAGTTCCTTCTCCATGGCCTCATGCCACAGAGGGTCTTGGAGAGCCTCCTGCTAATTGTTTCGGCTCAAAATGTGCAATAGAATCTAAACAGCAATGTATATGAAGCCTAAGGTGCGAGCCAAGCAGACCTTCTAGGGCCCTCTGCACTCCCCTTCGTCTTCCATTCTCATTGAACCAAGTGCAATGTAAGTTCGCTTTAGTTCGAGTAATCCTGTAAGAAGTAGAATCTCGAATTACTAACGCTGACTGTTTGTTAGGTGACTCGACCAATAATAGGAACCTAAAATTTAGGTCAATCCTCGTGGGGACGACCGGAACTTCCATTGCAAGGTAGACTCAAGTAAGCCTAGATAGCAAACTCCGAGATATTCCACAGAATCCCGGATAGCATTGTCTAGGATATCTCTTGATGGGCTACTAAGAACGTGCCAATGAGGAAGCTGCTCGGGCAGGCATGTCACAGTGACTTGGTGGCACGGGACACCAATTCTTGTAGTAGAGGCTTAGCCTGTCTCCTATTGGCTCCTAGGCTTAGGAATGAGCTTATATTGGCTTCTTTTTTTTCTGAGAAAAGGAAAAGAAAAAAGACCTTGGAGGAAACCCTCGGAGGTAATATTCAAAGTACGAGGAATTCTATAAGTACTAGCTAAGTACATCACAAATACAGTGGTTGTGTGAACAACCAAACCATTGGGCTATAATGCTGCCCATATTGGCTCTATTGCAAGGAGGTGGGTATGTCCATATCCTTATGCTTTTTTATGTGCTTGTATGGCTTGGGTCATGTTGCATGCAGGATGGATCCTAAAAGGGCCTCACATAGTGGCTCCTTTTTGGTATTACTAGTGATTCTTGTTCAAATTGCTGGGAACATGCAATTGTTACCTAATCAAATTTTGTTTAAGGTTTACACCTTATACTAGAGAGAGAGTGCCAACATCTTAGCTGTGTTTACAAAGCCTTACACTAGGATTCTGAGTCCTTATCTTTTCCTAGGACCCACATTCACTTGGCTCATTAGTAAGTACAATGAAATGATATTTCTCTTCTCTTTTTCACTCCAGTGTTCTCCCCTCTACTCATTTGGAGGTGATTGCCACAGCTTTGGTGCTTTCTTGGAGTAGGGGCAGACGATTTTCTGCTTGTTTTTCAAGTAAAATACAAGAAAAACCAATTGTTGATCTCTTTATGCATGCTAAAGAAATGATTCCAAGGAAAGTTAGCAACTTACGGTTGAAGGCAGTCCCTTTTAAGTTGACTGACAATATATCCATTCCAGCATCTCCCAATGCCACTTTAGTTAGCCTTGCGATTTTGATTAAAGCTGCCTCCACAACTCTAGTCTCCATAACCTTGCATTTCAGAAACCAACATTCATTTGTCAATTGCATATCAAAGAGATGTAACCTATTTTCAAGACAAATACAGGATTTAAGACATTAAATGTTTAGATGATAGAAATGAACGCTGGGCATTGTAAACAATCTTATGCCACCATTTTTATGAAAGAATAAACTAAGGTTGCCAAGTATGTGGTATACACACAGGTAACGTATGTTATCTGTGCAAATATACTTCTAACTAGGTTAATGCTTATGTTTTAGAAATACGTAGTAGATAATTACCTAGCATGCACACTCATAGAGAAGGAATTTTCAAGAAATCTAGTGGGGAACTCTTGTGTTGCTGACTTGACTGCTGCCCCACTAAATTATCAAAGTAGACCCTGCTCTTGCTTTGGCTACATAGGCACCTGATATTGATCACGCCTCTCCACCAGCCTGTCAGTTGTGGTTCATAGTAGGCTAATGGAGAATGGAAAAATCATGCTTGGCCATGAGCACTTGGTGATGCAAGACAAGGCCTGGTAGTCTTCACTCTCTCTCACTCTCTACTATCAACTTTGTATGAGAGCTGAGAGCTTCGATCTTCATCCCCTCTCACATTTGGTATCAGAATTGTGGGTCGGCTCCAGCTTCATTCGTCACCACCAGGCCAGCATCATCGCCAGTCAATTGCTCGCCGTTCAGACTTGCAGCACCACCAGCTGCCTGGTCCACCAACTGGCACTATCTAGCACCGCCTGTAGTAGCTGCCCTGGTTGCCAGCCACCAGCTGCTAACGCAGGAATCACCTGCGACTGCTCTGCCTGCAAGCCCACCACTTGCAGTGCTTGCTCCACCTGCAAGCCCGCCACCTGCAGCACCACCATCTAAACAACCTGCTCGCCTCTGACTGTCCCTCTGTCAGCTTCTCTTCCACAGCTGTATAACAGCTCCACCAGACTTGACAGCTGTTACAGTCAACATTAGAGGTAAAGAAGGCATTTAATTACTTTTTGAAAAAATTTGAAAATGTGAATCACAGCAGAGGGCTTTTGCCTAAGCTCTACTCCTGGACATGATGGTTAAAAAATTTGGGGCTTTTGGGTACTGAGCAGACATTGGCACATGTACTATAGGTTCAGTCTGAAAGAGACCGAAATTGTGCATTTTGGACAGCAAAACTATGGGGCTTTTGCATTGGTGGTGTTGCTGAGCATTGTTTGTGCATTGGACAATGTGTACATTGGACAATTTTGATCAAATGTGACACAGATTTGATAATTACAATGTGGTGCATGCTGTAATTTCTGGAAATTTCCAGATTTCCAGGTTGTTCCAGCTTTGGCTCTTGCTTTTGTGTTCTTTGAAACAGTGACATTTACCATGGCCAATCAGGGATAGAATGTGTTCACATATGTATCCAAGGAGGATAGATTGCACGGCAATAATTATTGTCTATGGTCTTTTATGATGAAGAATGTGCTAACTGCAAAAAATCTTTGGGATTATGTTAGTGGTGAGAAAGTCTGTCCTAGAGTTGTGGCTCTTGCATCACCTCCCACAGGAGGACATGGTCAAACGCTTGCTCTAGCTCAGCCACTTCCCCAAAAATCAGCAACACAAAAGGCTTGGGACACATGGGATGCTCAAGCATTGTCATTGATTGCATTGGGAGTTCAGCGGTCTATCTTCCTGCACATACCATTTGTAGCTTCTTCACGAGAAGCATGGCTCACACTTAAGCAGTTTGTTGGAAAAAATGAGATACGCATCTCTTTCTTAAAAAAAGAGCTTGAGGATGTGAAGACGGATGAAGGTGATGCCATGTAGGATCATCTTAACAAAATTTAGGACATGTGTGAGTAGTTAATGAATGTAAATGAGTATTATTCTGATGCATAGATGATCTCTACTATAAATTCTTTGCCACCCTCCTCTTTGGCCTTGCACACGGCCTTAAATTTTACCATGAGATTTTATTTGCAGCCACTTACTTTTCTTTAGTTGGTTAGTTTGCTCCTAGAAGAAGAGCAAACAAGAAAGAACAATGGGGTGGATGTGATAGCCTTTGAACATGATTTTATGGCGAGACAGAAGAGCAAGGGAAACTAGTTTAGGAATGCTTCGTAGATTTCTGGAAGTTCAAGTACTTCACAGAGCAACAAGAAACACGGGGGTACACAAGCCAAGAAGGGCAAGTGCCACTTTTGTAAGAAGCCAACAGGTCATTACATTACGGAATGTAAGAAGCACATTGCCAAGGAGAAGATGGAGTCATCAGGGATGTTTGTTTTTGATGCACCTTTCATTGCTATAGAGTCCGCACCTTTTATTGTAGACCGTGACTATTATTTTTACACTTGCAGTTATGACTCTTCTTGGGTTGATAGAGCATTTAGCTCTACTGAGGATGCTAGCACCTGGTTCTTTGACAGTGGTGCTTCTAAGCACATTACATCTCGCAAGGATTTGTTTTCCTCTGTTATTGCAGCTCTTGTTGGCAAGTCAGTACAATGTGCCAACAATACATCTTACTCTATTAGAGGTGTTGGGGAGATTGTCTTGAAAGCCATTGATGGCTCTACTCTCCGTTTATAGGATGCATTATATGTGCCAGGGATAAAGAGCCATTTGTTGTCCATTTCTTCTTTAGCAAAGTGTGATATGTAGGTCACATTTGATGATGACAAATGCATGGTTAGGGATAAAGAATTCTTGACTTTGGTTTTGACTAGCACGTTATATCATGGATTCTATGAGGTTAGATGCTTATTTGATTGTTTAGTTAGTCTATTTAGCATCCACTCTTACTCCTGCTATGTCATAGGTAGAGTTATGGCATGCTTGCATGGGGCATGCCAACTATGGCAGTTTGATGCTTATGTAGTGTACTCAAATGCTAGATGGATTACCTCTTTTGGAGAGATCTCTCGAGCATATTTGTGAGGGATGCATTTTGGAAAAAATGCATCGATTCTCGTTTTCTCCTGATGTTGCTTTTAAAACATAGCCAGATTATAGATTGTGCATTCAGATGTATGTAGACCTATGCAAACAAAGTCATTGGGTGAATGTTATTATTTTATCACCTTCATTGATGACTTTAGTTGTTTTTGTTGGGTCTACTCATTAGTGAAAAAGTCAGAAGTGTATGATGCTTTTTTGGCTTTTGTTGCACTTGCTGAAAATCAATTTGATTGCAAGATTAAGACTCTCCATTCAGATCGAGGGGAGGAATATATGTCTTCCTTGTTGAATAATTTTCTGAAGTAAAAAGGCATTGTCCATCAGTATACTACTGCATATGCTCCACAGTAAAATGGGTTGCAGAAAAGAAGAACTGGTCACTCATGGAGATGGCCAAATGTATGCTTTAAAGCTAAGAGTTTGCTACATGGCTTTTGGATGGAAGCAGTTATGTGTGCTTGTCATGTTTTGAATAGGTGCCCTACCAAGGCATTAAAAAATGTTACGCTTTTTGAGGCTTGGAACAGCCGTAAACCTTCAGTTGGCCACTTTCTTATCTTTGGGTATCTTGCGTATGCTCATATTTCGAAAGTACTAAGAAAAAAGTTGAACAACAAGGCTGTCAAATGCATTTTTGTAGGGTACAACAGTGAGAGCAAAGAATACAGACTCTATGATCCTATTCAAGAAAGTCTTTGTTAGTAGGGATGTGACTTTTGGTGAGAAACCAGAATTATCCATTGCTGGTTTTGATACATATCAAGTTGCAAATGATGTGTTTGAAGGGTTGCTGCCCATTTTTTTTAGTGATACGACTGGAGTTTCAGTAAATGAACACAATGTTCAGCCAACTGCTTCATTGAGCGATGCAGAAATTTAGCCTATGGCTAATCTGAATATTCAGCAAGATGTTGAATTCGAATTAGCACTTAACAGGACAAAGTTCAGCTTGTACATAGTCGGGAAGCTAGGTAGATGCCTAGATGTACTTGTAGACTATGAAAGATAGTCATTTGGATGCTCCTACTGCTCGTTGTACTAGAAGACAGGCCTGTTCTGCATGATCATACTAATACTATGGAGTTTGTTATGGTAGCACACACACTTGATAATGAGGAGCTTGATTTCTTAGAGGATGCACAACAAACTGTGCATTGGATGGCAGCAATGTAAGCTGAATTTTCATAAAGAATCAAATATGGAATTTAGTGACATTGCCTGTTGGAAAGAAAGTCGTTGGTACAAAGTGGGTCTATAAGTTGAAAAGAAAAGGGGATGGATCCATTGATAAGTATAAAGCCCTTGTGGCAAAGGCTATGTGCAAAAGAAGGGCATTGATAATGAGGAGACATTTGCTTCTACATCCCGTATGACTACAATTCGGTGTATGGTTGCTTTGGTTGCCCATCACGGTTGGATTGTGCACTAGCCTTGTTATTAAAACTACATTTTTGCATGGGGAACTTCAAGGAGTGTATGTACAACAACTCATTGGTTTTGTAGTTGAGGGATCTGAGCACTTGGCATGCAAGCTGAAAAAGGCGTTGTATAGTTTAAAGCAGGCTCCACAAGCTTGGTATGCAAAAATTGATGCCTTTTTAGTCAGCCAAGGGTTCATTAACAACCCATCACAATCTACTCTTTACGGATGCAAAGAGAGGGGATCCTTGCTTATGTCTTTATATAGATGTTCTTTTGCTCACGGGGACACATGGTGATCATATTTCTGCATTCAAGAAAAATTTGTAGCAAACTTTTAAAATGTCAGATTTGGGGCCTTTCCATTACTATTTGGGTATTCAGTTCATTCATGATGCTAGAGGCATTGGATTGTCTCAGTCCAGATATGTTGTTTAACTCCTTGAGAGGTTTGGCTTCCAGAATTGCAAGCCAATTAGCACACCAATGGAGACTGGGCTCAAGCTGTCTTTGCATAATGATAGTGATTTGTTTGACATCCATACATATGCTCCACCAGTTGGATGCCTCATTTATTTATGCAACACAAGGCTAGATATTTAGTATGCAGTTTCAGCCTTGAGCAGATATATGCACAGCCCAGGCATATCACATTGGCAAGCTATGAAGTGTGTTTTTCATTACATGCAGGGTACTAGGACTCTTGGATTGCTTTATACCAAGGGGGATCACTACAACCACATGTATACAGTGATTCAGATTCGGCTGGTGATTTGATTCACGTCACTCTATGAGTGGAAACTATGTCTTTCTTGGCTCATCTTGCATCTCTTGGCTTAGCAAGAAACAATCCAATGTTGCCACATTGTCTTGTAAAGCTGAATACAAGGCAACTTTCACTACCACAGTTGAATGTGTATGGCTGAGATGTTTGTTGGTTGATCTTGATGCATGTGTCTCACGGAGCCTACTCTGTTTATTGACAGTTAGAGTGCCATTGTAGTGGCATGGAACCCAGTGTTTCATGCACGCACGAAACACATAGGGATCCGCTATCACTTTGTTAGAGAGGCTACATGCAGGAGATATTAGCCTTGTCTACTGTCCTACCACCAGTGATGTGGCAAACATCTTCACCGAAGCTCTTCCTTGTGACAAATTTGAAGCATTTCGCAATGCTTTAAATTTGATCTCCTTTGGTGGATGATCCTTGTATGTTATTCACTTTTCACTCCAGGGGGGTTTGTCGGGTTTGACTCACGCCTATGCTTACAGAGCAGTGTCAGTGATCCGCAATAGGACACTGAGGCACTTTTTACTCTCCTTATGAGAGGTTTTTCCTCCAGTTACATTATCTTCTATTTTTATGTGCTTATGTTACATAGTTTGATCACTTATTGTGTTTTACACCTTTCGGGTGCGAACGCACATTAGCAACCCTAAGGTTTAAGGGTTGTACTTTGTACTTTCATTACACTCTTGGTAATTGCATTGGGAGAGCCATTATCACGAGACACCGAAGACTCACCACCAGGCATATCAGTGAAGCAGCTAGGGACCGCATCATAGCTGAGATCATGTGCAGATCTTGAGATCAGTACTATCAATGGAACAACACTACACATGGTTCAACCCTAGTATAGTCCCATTGTATAGTTATTTTCAGTATTGTTTCATAGGCCACCCACTTATTTGTAATGTTATCTTTACCTTACTGATGAGATGACATTAGACATGGATGTACTTTGGATTTTGTCTCATAGGCCACATTGGCCTTATGTAGACCTTAATATATCTTTCTTTCTTTTCTTTCTCTCTCACTCTCTACCGTCGCTTGTGTACCCTCAACTGAGAGCTTCGATCTTCACCCCCTCTCTTGGTAATTGCATTGCGAGTCGTGCTATGTCTTCACTCTCTCTCACTCTCTACCACCAACTGTGTACTCAGCTGAGAGCTTCGATCTTCACCCCCTCTCACAACTAATATTGTTGGTCTTAGTCAAGAGTTTTATTGCTTGCTTATTAGCAGCTTTGTTGATATTGTGTTTTTATTAGAGTTTCAGTAAAATGCATGTACCCAAGCCAGTGGCAAGTATCTTTCAAGGTGGTTGTACATACTTACAGGCAACCATTAGGTGCAAAGAATTGCATCTCTATGGTAAAGAGCTCTGTTGTAAATTCTTGGGCATTACATTCTACACCTGTTCAGATTAGTTGATTCTATCCACAAATTGTTGAGAAACATGCTTAATGTTTATGCTGCTAAGTCTCCTTGATACTATGATAGAGGAATCTGACATCCATTGTATTGTTACATCCTTTGTTATAGTCCTTAAAACTTTTTGTAGTATAGTGGCAAAGTGCTAAATTTTCAAACAGGATATTCAGGGCTAGGGACTTAGAGACATTAGAGGGGCACACACTATTCTGATTTAGTGGCAGAGACCATGGCTCACATTGATGGTTAAGCTTGGTTGGGGCTGTTTACTAGAGGAGGCATTTGCTTATTGTGACAGTTGCTTATGATGATAGACTTTCATAGTCACTGTATTGGATTGTGGTCACTGATCAAATAAGAGATATTGCTAGCTAGAGAATCCAAGTTTTCTCTTATAGAGGCAGAATGTAGTATGCAAGGCCAGGACCACCAACCCATCTTAGAGATAGGTTGGAGACTATCAATTGAGTCCTTCAGAGACTAGTTAGGAGTGTGGGTTTGGAGGGACCTCTTCCTACCTGCTCTCATGTTGCCTTGACATTAGCACACCCATCAACATTGGATATAAGAGTCATTCAGCTCAAGGGTGATGATTTCTCTTACCTTGGCATCATATACCTGCCAAGATAATGCTTGGCCCAGCATATTTTGGCTTCTTTACTTTCCCATTGTAAGATTCAAAGCCCTTTCTTCATTAGGGCTAACCTAGTCCTTATTTGCCATCTGTGGAAGCATTGGCACTTGAACTTGCTGAGGGCACAAGGTTTTAAAAGAAAAGGAATTTCTAACATGCTGCACAAATTAGGCTGAGGCTCCATCCACACTCTTTAAGAGCTTGAAGAAGGACAATGCTTAAAAACAAGTGTTGAGCTTCATACACGACATGTGGGACTTGGAAGGAACTCCCATTGTTTCAAGAGCTTCAATCTATTGGACTTAACTGCCTCTTACATAGTCTGCTCCCATTGTTTCAAGAGCTTCAATCTATTGGACTTAACTGTGGGACTTGGAAGGAACTCCCATTGTTTCAGGAGCTTCAATCTATTGGACTTAACTGCCTCTTACATAGTCTGCTCATATTCCATTCTCGAAGCCATATATTCTCTCTCCTCACTATGCCAAGTAAGCAAGAAAGCAAATGACCAATAGCTTGCAGTAGGCTCATCTTCTGGCTTTTGTGCGTCATAACTTGAATGCCCTCGAAGACTCATCGGTGGCCTCACAATTCAAGTATGGCTCCTTTGATCTACTCCCATTGCTCCCCATGACCGATCCACATCTCACTCCCATGAAGAGAGGAAACATAGAGAAGGAGATCTCACAATCTCAACCTCACACATTCCAAGCCATGGAAGAAGAAGGGGAAGAAGAGAAGAATGCAAGGCAAGAAAGAAGCTTCATGCTCCAAGTCCCTTACTCATGCCTCACTCACTCTCAATGTGATTGCACAAAAAGATATGTTGGAAGCAAGAAGGTAGCTCTTGAATTTGCACATACAAGAATGACCTCTTTTGTTCACCTTTTAGCTTTTATGAATGGGTTTGGGATTTAGGGCTTCCTCCATAAGTTGGGCACCCTCCCCACTTTTTAGGCTTTTGACAAATCTCTTTTTGATACATGCATATGTCTTATGTTAATTGGACTGATATTGTGAAGTGATTAGAAGATTACTGGTTGCAACCTCACACGACTACGGGTCTTCCTATCTACTCTAGAATAATTTGCAATTTGTATGGGAGTGAGCCCGACTCTCAAGAAATATTACAGTAGTAGCACAATGGAAAGTTGTTGGTGCTTATGTGGACAAAAGTGCCCAAAATATTACAATGCATTCTGAAAAGTATAATCCTTTTTGAATTAATTCTGGCACATTGGCATTTTTGCTTAATTTGTATCCTTCTCACTATTTATGGTCAATATTTTTTATTACCCCTTGCTTAGATGAGTGCTAGTCCCATGGCATTCATTGTCATAGGTACCATAAAAGATCTTGTATTGAAGACATGGAATGCTTGGGACATTAGGATGTTGTCCTTCGGGGAGTGGTGATATTCATTGATGAGGGATGTTGTTTGGTGTGTGGTGGTTTGTGGTTGAAAGTGTTGTTGGTGATGAAGCTACTGAAGAGCTTATGGTCGTTGGTTGTGTTCTTGATTGATAGTCCCTTTTGGTTGGATAGAACTCATATGGGCATGGGATTGCAGGTTATAGAGGGTGTAGGAGTTGTATTGATGGTGCAGGAGTCTGCACAATCTTTTGTACTTGCGATAGAGGACCTCTCATGCAGGCTCTTGCTAGGGGAAGTACTAGTCTCCTTTTTTGTGTGTAGGACATGCTTGATTTGTTAGAGAGACGGGTTGAACTCCAAGCAAGCTTGGAGTGTTGTCCCACACTTGAGGACCCAAACCGTGTAGGCTATTGTACAAGTACTTATGTGAGTACATGTGCGTACCTAATAAGTACTTAGTTAGAAGACTCCATTTGTTATTTGTGATCACTTGGTCAATGAACCAAGGAACCTAGGAGGTTGGAAGAATTGGCAGTCTAAGTACATTGGGCATGAGCGTTTTTAGATGCAAGATTGCAAGCCTATCTCTACTCCAGTTGAGACAAGCCATAGGTTTACGCTTGAGGATGCACGAGATCCATTTGATGCTTCTCTCTATTAGCAGGTTGTTGGCTGTCTATTGTATTTGTGTGATACACAGCCGAATATTCAGTTTGGGGTCTCTCAATTGACATGTTTTATGCACAATCCTTGTACTACGCATTGGCAAGCAGTCAAATGCATCTTTGCCTATCTTCAAGGCACTCTGACATTGTGCCTCTTCTATCCTAGAGAGAGCTCTCTTTGCTTGCATGCATTCATAAACAGTGACTGGGAGGTGTCCACTAGTGGTACTTGTTTCATGCTTGGTATTTCATGTATCTCTCGGTTGAGCAAGAAGTAGTCTATCGCTGCCAAATCTAGTTGTGAAGCTGAATAGTGGTCTTCTTGGAGTTGCTGCACCTACATCATCAAACATATTCAGACTGCTGCTGTGTTTCGAGATCCATTTGGAGTACGACACACTTGCAAAGCTGACATGGTGTCTCTGACTAGTTCAGCTCACCTCATCCTCAGTCCCCAAGACATGAAAGTTAAAGGCCTGTTGTATCAGATTCAGCATATCGTCCGATTCATTCATTCATTCATCACTCTGACATATCTTCATCTTGAGTTCTATTGTTCACTACAATTGTACACTCTCGAGTTTTCCATCTCTGTTCAAGCATTTCTTCACAGATATAGATAAGTCCCTTTGTAAACACAATACAGGAACTATCAATGAGCTCTTGTGCTGCATCTGTGCAAGTAAGGAGAACCATAAAGATGCCCATTAACACCATCTCCGCTATGTGCGAGGTGCTGATGTGCAACTTAGAAAGTGGCCTATGACCTATCCAAAGATAGTAGTTTCCTCCAAGTCCACGCACAGTACATGAGTGGGGTGCACCTCTGCACAGGTTGCACCGGTGTCAAATCAAAGCTTGCGATTGTGTGCATTTCTCCTCAGCCCATCCGTATGAGCTATTGGCCTCTGTAGTCTAGTAGAATGCTGCTATGAACTTTGAAGGAAGGGAGAAACAGTAAGTACCGAAGGTAAACAAATAAGAGGAAGAGGCTGCAGTGGTGAATTAGAGACATGAGTGTCAGCTGTTGGAAGCAGGTGCCGCACAACAAACTTGGCGCAGCAAACATAAGCAGGAGGTGGTAGGCAGCAGTGAAAAATAGAGAAGCGGTGACTGATGGGCTATGAGGCAGGTGTCAGCAGGTGGCTGGCTGGCCGTCAGGCAGTGCATAGATGACAGGGAGGCAGCATGGGGAGGGTGCAGTGAGAAGGCATGGGTGTGAGGGCAGCAGGTGTGAAAGTTGGGGTGTGAGGGCAGTCAACAGCAGGAAGGGGGCCTTGAGGGTAGGGGCATGAGGGTGCTGGGTGGCCAAGGGGGCAAAGATGCATTGATGGCCATGTGGGGGTAGCTTTGTCACAGCTTACAGCTGGAGGTCGACAACAAGGATTTGTCTTCTGACATGTTTTTTACTTACAAGTGTAGAGTGGGCAGGCATGTTGATGCAAGGAAATGAGTGGAGGCCTAAGAACTAGTTAAAGCATTGATGAGCACACTTCTTTTGCACCCATTTGTGTGATAACGGGTGGCATAGGTGGGTCTTGTGCACGTAGCTTGTGGCTCATGGTGGCCTTGTTGTGGTTAGCTAGGTCATATAGATATAAGAGGATGCCTGCCAGAGCTGGCCCATGCAGTTCTTTGGAGAACTTTTAGCCCCGAAAGAGTTTCTTTTCTTTATTTGATGGCATTCCAAAAATTCACTTTCAGCTGCTGGTTAGCTTGCATATGCCATTCAAGTAGTTGTCATTGTGGGGATTGAACATGTTCATCAACGGTTACCTATTTTGGCCAACTTTACATCTCTTGCACAATATGTCAAGTCTGCCATCTTGACCTTCTTGTTTGTTGCAGAGGCTGAGAGTGATTTTTTTAAACCTGTGTGATAGGAGTTTGTGCTATGGAAACTGTGATGATGTGGGGATTGCATTTGTGTGGATTAATTCCCATAAAATTACATGGTGATTGGACCTTGGATTGTGCTTGGGTCAATTGCCATAAGTTCCTTGACATTTGGACCTTGGATTCCATTTTCCAATGGGTCCCTAGAAGCATGCCTTAGTGCTTCCAGGTTGGCATTGACATTTCCTAGTGATTGTTGATCACTAAAAGTTACGCAGCATTTGCACCTTGGATTCCATTTCCCAATGGATCCTTAGAAGCACGTGTCAGTGCTGCCAGGTTAGCATTGACATTTCCTAGCAGTGGCACTTTGCTCCTCCTTTTTCATCCCTATGATACTGCTTCTCTTGGCATACGTAGAGATGTAATAGTCATGATTGTCTAACTGAGCCTGCATTATATTTTCCTATCTAAGCCTGTAGATACTTGTATCCTTTGCTAACACAAGAGTACAAGACAATTGACCAAGATGGGAGGGCATTAGCAGCAAGACTGCTCCGAATATCCAAGAAGTCCATTTAACTAAGGCTATTAATTACATTCCCTACACCTATAGAGTCTGTTTGAGGGATTTAGTTTTAGATTGTACAAAAAATTATAGTCTGTTTGAGGGATTTAGATTGTACAAAAATTGATGACTCCTGATCTGGTGCCTATGACTGCATGCACAAAATGCAGCGGGTTTGTCTACTTGTCTTGCAGCATGGGCTTTTCTTTTAAGCCAAAGTTTGGCATTACAACCACCTATGCAAGGAAAGAAACTTTCACAGCATTAAACAAGAATAATTATATAATTTGTAGACCGTGCAAATTCACACAAGTAGGTAATACTTCCATGTGTCTTTTAGGTAGACAATGGCAGGTAAAATTTCTGGCAACAGGTGCTACACTTTGAGGTAGAAATATGATGTGAGAAGTAGCCTACATTTCTTAAAATTCAATAGCATGAGGTACTCAAGTTTTAAAATCCAGTAAGCTTTTGAGACTAAATACAAAAGAGGAAAGGCTATAGTTTCGTAGTTGTGTAATTGCTTGGCATAGTCAACAGAATACTTCAGTTGGATCACAATTGTGCATTCATATGAAGGCTATAGTTTTGTGGTTGTGTAATTGCCTGGCATACTCAACATAATATTTCAGTCTGATTACAATTGTGCATTCATATGATACAGGAAATTTACACTACCTTACCCTCTCCACCTTTCGTTGCAGGCAATATTTTCCCAGCAAATGAAACTGGATCTTCAGCAAGCTCTTTCACAAAACTAACCATGCGCTCAATTGGCTAATAATAATCATACAGGGATTAGAGGTACTCTCCAAAGACATCTTGTTAGAAAACAGCAAATCGCCAGTAATTGAAGATGTGAATAAGCAATACCTGAACCAAAAGTTTGTTTGAATCCCAACTCAGAAAAAATGACCAGGCGGAGAGTATAAGCAAGATAATAATCGTGGCACCCATCTAACAGAAAATGATGAAAAAATGTGTAAATACTCTGAAAGATGAAACATATATTTCTTTTCATACAAGTTGCGGTTTTACACAAGCAGAAAAATAATACAGTTACTAGCAGAAAACTTACATCAAACTGATACTCTTTCCGAGTCATACTCTTTATAGAAAAAAATGCTTCACTACGGCCACTGTCACTAGCAGCAACCAGCAGCTCTTTTGAACGGTACTTTCCCTCAGCTGCCTTCTTTGCATCCACTCCCATGGATGGAGCTGGATAGATTTGATTGAAGGTGTCACTTCCAGATGGAATACCATAGCACTCATCAGGGCCAGCTTGACCAGATGAGACGCACTGACTGCTTGAGAAGTATGCTGGCGCAAGACAGCCATCTTTCACCCCCAAATAAAGAAGTTTATATCCATGATTCTGGTAAAACTGATAAAGACGCTCCAAGGACTCATTGAAATGTGCTGAGTACAGAGGACTATGATCTAGCAAATTTAGTGAGGAAATTGGGCCTACATCTTGAACATAAACACGAAGGTTCGGGATGAGAATAACAAGAAGAAGCATCCCAAGGACAAGCTTTTGCGATGTGAGTTCGGATAATCTGGTCCAGACCTGGCTTGGCTTTCCTGAATAATGATATTCTGGATCAGGCTCTCTTGCTTTATCATCATGAGCACTCTGTATACTGGACCGGCGCCTGAAAATCTGAGTATATTATGCAACATCAAGACTCTTCACTGAATCTAAAAGGTAAGCTTCAAATAGAAAGACCAAGCAATTCAAAAAAGGTTCATCTGAAGAAGTGAAGGTCACAAACAATTTGTTCTTTTTCTGTAATGGTAAATTCTATTAATTATGAAGAAATACAAGAGTGTCCATGGATAAAAATTGTTCCTGATTCTATCCACACATATTGTTTTGGCAATATGTATTGGTAATCTGATACCAACAGTGGAGAACAGAAAATGTTAGTCATATCAACAAAAAGCAAAATTTTCTATGATTGCAATCATTCAAGATTATAACAGTATGAATCATATAGCCTCAAAATTAGTGGTGCTAAATGCATCAGAAGAATTCGCAGACATATCAGTGTCAACCAGATAAAGCTTGTCAAAGGACATGTCTAGGCTATGACCATAGAAGATAAACTAGAAGGAGCTACAAAAAACACAGGGCTACACTAACAGAAGAAAGGGATCACAAAGCGTTTGGGGTAGAATGATAAAGATTTGATCAAGAATGATTGGTCATTCTCTAAACAAGCTTTAACAAAGTATTAGGGTGACTAAGGGATCATCAAACAAGGTATCTATGGAAATATTACACCCCCTCAAGGTATTGATGCTTGGAACACCTTGAGGATAGTCAATGAGGCTCTATGTGAAGCATAGGTGGAAGTTCAAGGTCCTTTAACAATTGCACAAAGATAGGGTGTACAATTAGTGAGATGGGTAGGTGCTAGACCTCCAAATGGATGTCAAGAGTTGCACAGATGATATCCATCCATGGAGCAGCCACCTCTCTAAGGATCAGACCAATGGGAACCATGGAACTCATTTGCCACAATAACGATTCTTGAACGTGGCCCACATGAGCATGGATATCTGAGGTCGAATAAAAAATAAATGTATTGCATGTCTGCCATATGCGCTGAAGACCAGCCCAACGCAGAAAATGGAAAAGATAAGGATGCTATGCCAACTTGTTAGTGAAGTCCACACTTGGGTAAAGAAACCCCAAATCTATCTAGCAACTGAGCAAGAAATACAAAGATAAGCAGGAGTCTCATCACATGTAGTACAAAATTGAAAAGACACATCTACCACTGGGGATCTTATGACAATGCAACATATCCCTTGTGGGAACACCCTTGACAAGAAGCCGCCAGATAAAAATTTTCCCTGGTATGGAAGCTTAGACCTCCACAATGGAAGCAACTAATTACACACTTAGCTTTACTTTCTCAAGAAGACCAAACACTTAGCTTAGACGGAGTGGGCTTCATAGCTTGCTCCTCCATCTGACATGGCCCAAGAATCTTCGGTCTAATATGGAATCCACAGACCATACGGGATCTCATGAGCCAAATACAATCTCATCCTCATATATTAGCTCAACAGCAGATTGAAGGTAAATTTGAATTATTCCCTTTAGATTTGTTGCACTAGTCTAATGATTTTGTAGGAAGGACAGATGCTCCACAATGGATTGGCTATCTTGATGTAGAAATTGGCATGGAGTACAAACCATTTTTCTCTCTACCACCATCATCTACATCCTTATCTCATTCATCTTTTCCACACACTTCTCCACCTTCATTCATTCCTATGTTAGGTACGCATGTTATTACTTCTCAATCTTTTGATTTTACTTCCTCTTTTTTGCAAGATATCGGAGATGTTCATGATGAAGGAACTCTTCAAATGAAATATTGGTTCATTAGTCCTGAAGAGGATAGGTTTTTCCAATTGCAATCAAGAAAAGGTAAGAAAAAGTTACAAGAATCTAGGGTGAGTGCTCCTCCATCTTTTCCTTTAGCTTTTACATCTCATGGTCAATATGATTTTGGTGATTCATCTATTTCTTCATTTGCATTTAATGGACAAAAGGAATCTAACACAATTTCCACAACTACATAACGACAAATCCATTTAATCTCCCACCCATCCCACCCACTATTTCCATTGCACCGTCCTTTCAGACTCCATTAAGTGCACCTTTCATGCCTTCACACATCACTCTAGGGGGTCCTTCATCCTTAGGCACACCTTTAGGACCTCTCTTTTCCTCAATTGGCGAGTGCTGTCTCCATGATGGAGGTTCATCCTCCCATCTCCACACTTTCAGGTTTCTCACAGCTTGGGAATGCCACCCAGCCTTCACCGAGTATGGATCAATTGGTATCACAGTTTGCCTCCATAGTATTACCTAGTGGATCTTCTAGTCATTTTGCTATGCCCTAACCGACTGTTGGATAGGGCTTACGTATCCCGATGCCTTGACCTCCACCAGCACTTTATAGAAACATTCGTGTTCCAGTGCCTCCGCATCAATCAACACCCATTAGACATTATCATCCTATTTTTGCCTACCCACCTCCCCCTCGTACTTACCCCCCTCCACCACCTCCTCTTTATTTCACTTATCTCACACCTCATGCTTCTTCCTCATTAGGCAAACATGCCTTTAATGATAAGACTTGTTTTAACGGTTCGAACTTCACTACTTGGTCAAATCTGATGAGACGTGTCCTTGACTCATAGAACCTACAAGATCTTATACAGGGTTTGGAACCCCACTTGATCTACTAGCACTTGTTCTATATGAGATTGTCCACTCGTGGAACGTTAGAAATACCTCCACTATTGTTGAACTAATGCAAGGTCTATTACTTGAATTTCTTTAATAGCTTCAATATTTTGACTTGATGTTCGAGTGTTGGGTACACTTGATTGACTCTATGCGGATTGTTGGGATAGGGACCTGTCCCATCAATTTGGATCATGAGCTTCAAAACTTTAAAAATCGTTCACTCGAATGACTTGAAAGTCAAGTTGGCTGAGTATCAGCGTCTTCTCGCTGACTTCTCTCTACCATGGGGGCTTCTAAGTCCTTGGACAATTGGGTCACATTGTTTCTAAACAAGCTACCAAGAAAGTACTTCCATCTTGTGTAGCAAGTCTATGAATTTAATTGTCAACTAGTGCGCTATACTTGGCTGTTCAATTAGTTTTATAGTTTGACCTCTATAAAGGGGGCTTTCATTGCTTCTTTTCAGAAGAGGCAACTAGGGAAAGGTAAACAAAATCAAAATTCCAATCAAAATGAAAAAAAAAAACAAAATCAAAATCAATCTAGTGAGACCCAAGGAAACTCCCAGTTATCTCTAAAACCTAGGTGGCAAAATGTACCAAAGAAAAATCGGTATTGTCAACATTGTTAGAAGTTTGGGCCACTTTAACCATGAGTGTGTGAAGAAATGCTCTAAATGCAGAAAACACAAAACCAATCATATGACAAAGTACAAATTTATAAACATAGAACACAGTTAGGGTTAGGGTAACTCAGAGAGAGTGAACACAATGAATAATGAAGTGAATGACTATTGAATATACAATGCTCATGTAGCAACAAACACACTATGCAGTGACTACTGAACCTTGAACTCTCGAATCTCTGGGATCAAGGCAAAGGTTATGAGCTGGAGAGTGTGTCATGCTCTGAACAGATCTCAAAATGTAGCAAGACAATCTTTATGTGTCAAAATGCTAGCAAACGTAGCTCTAGAAGCTAGATTTGATGTAGACGGACAGTGAGGAGAGAGAAAGACTAAAAACGAAGGTACCTGAAGAGAGAGAAAAACTACAGCAAGCTGATGATGATGTGGTAGAATGACGGCACTAGAAATGCAGGCATGGTGATGTGGCAGGCTGATGACAACAAAAACGTAGGTATGATGATGTGGCAGTCCATATAGCAGCCATAGATCACAAACGTAGTAGTTCAGCAGTTTGCTAGATGTAGACGATGTGGCTGATCAGCAAATTGACATAAGTTGTGCAATGGAGGCTGGAAACACGCGCCAAATTGATGTAAATAGCCAATAGGCAACTTCAAATGAGATGTCCTCCACAAACGAGGTGTGGGTAGTGAAGCTAGAGAGCCTAAAACCTGCAAAAATGAGCTTGAGGGAGAGTGATGGGATGTATCCCTATTTATAGAAAGTTTGGCGCACCCGAATTAGGGTTTTGTATTTGGGACATAGAAACTCTCTAGAATTGCATTTCTTTTTAAAAGAATAAGGTTTTTTCATTAATTAAGTGTGTTTTGGGGCTACTTAAGTCAGACTAATGCAATTTTAGCTCAACAGAGTGTCAATCAAAGGCATGAGGCATAGCACCAAAAGCTAAGATTCAGACCCCTGCCCCTTAGTGAGGCAACCCTCAAAGGGGAGGTAGGGTGGTGGTAGTCCTTAACAGGGGCAGTAGTGAGGTTGGGGATCCATGGAGCTACCACTGGTCAACCATCATGGTTGTCAAGATTCTCAATGCTAGAGGGCTTGTCTGACTAGTATGTAGAGGTCCACATGGTCTCCGTAGAGACATTTGAGGATAGGAGTCTCGTCCATATCTACGAGGTGCCTCCTAATGAGGTGATAGTAGAGGCCCACTCGTTCACAGCCGAGAACTTCAACTACTCCTTGGATTGTGGACAGTGGAACTACCCATCATATGACCTGCATCGAGGACATTTTCATTTCCTGAGCCCTTGCAACTAGGCACATCTGAGTTGGAAATAACTCCTCGATCACGATTCATGCTCACAATTGCATCAATTTTGCTATTAACCGGGGCCTTGTAGTCGTAGAGCGTAAGACCAGACCACCATCATAAACATGGCATGCTCTATGTTGTTTGCAATAGAGCTCCTTAAGTGCCTTTTGGATCGAGGCTGTTAACACTTCAATGTATATCCTCAACTCGCACCTATTCCTTAGAGGACTCTGTATGAGATATTTTTTAGTTCTTGGGCTGTATCTTTTCACTTTCAAGTTTTTGGGAGTCATGTCTACATGCACACCCCGATGATAAGATAGGCAAGCTTACCTATGAGCTCATATCCTGATTTTTGTTGGACACTCCTCTAAAGCGAAAGCCTATGGCCTTTTCGATCCTTGGACAAACAAGGTGATTGTTAGGAGAGATGAAGTGTTTGATGAGAGGACATTGCATAGTCTTCTGTGCCATATTCCTTGCCCTTTTCTCACATTATTCCTTCAGAGATCTCCCGACCCACTTGCAGATTCTCAACTTCTAAGCCCCCTTTTTCGAGACCTGTTATCATGCTTGTGCCAACACCATGCAAGATTTGGAGATCCTTCCATTGGATTCCACTCTTTGGACGGACCTAGAAGATTTGCCAGGCTTGCATCTCAGGTATCATTTGCATCATTGTTTATAGCTAATTACATAGCATTTTCTGAGCCGGATAGTTGGCAAGAGGCTCTTTAGCACCCCAAATGGGGAGAGGCCATGGAAAAGGAGCTAGAGAGTATTGGCCAAAATGAGACTTGGACCTTAGTGGATCATTCGAGCCATAAGAAAGTCATTGGGACAAAGTGGATTTTTAGCACTAAGCTAAAAAGAGGATTTTTAGGACTAAGCTAAAGGCTAATGGGATTTTGGACCAGCTCACCTTGTGGTGCAAGGGTTTCGACAGAAGTAAGGCATTGACTATGAAGAGACCTTTGCTACTATTGCACGGTTGACATCATTTTGTCTATTAGCTGCTTGCTATGGTTGGTTAATCTATTAGATGGATGCCAAAAATGTCTTTCTAAACAGTTATCTGGAGGAGGAATTCTACGTGGAGCAGCCTCCCGAATTTTCTTCTGCTGACCGAAAAGATAAGGCCTTTCGCTTGCGGAAAACTTTTTATGGGCTGAAGCAAGTACTACGGTCTTGGTTCCAGAGGATAGATCAGTTTCTTAGAACTCATAGATACCATTCTACCCCTCACGACCCGAACTTATATATCCATACTACTTTAGAGGGTATTAGCTATATCCTGTAATACGTCGACAATTTACTTATCACTGGCTCAAATTCTGTTGCCATAGCAAAAATTAAGGCCCAACTTTGTTCTACTTTTCAGATGACCAACCTTGGTTTGTTGTCTTCCTTTTTGGGGATGGAGATAGTTTGATCCAGGACTAATAATTTTGTCACAATAGAAGTATGCTTTTCAGTTAGTGGACCGATATTGCATGGATTAGATATGGCCTATGGCAATGCCTCTTAAATCCGATGTCCATCTTTCTAAGGATACCCTAGGTATTCCCTTTGATGAGTTCACCTATAGATTTGTGGTAGGAAAATCGCTTTGGTTGATTCATACTAGATTAGATTTAGCTTAGTTATTCAGTTTGCTTAGTTAGTATTTCACTGCACCTAGGATGCCACATTGGATTGCATGTCTTCATGTTTTGAGATATTTGTGATGTACCTATTCTTATGGCCTAACTTATGGATCTAGTTTATGTTTGGAAGGATACATTGACTTTGACTGGGCAGGAGATCCTGATACACCGCATTTCCATGGCGGCTATCTCTTTGTCTTGAGCACGATACCCATCTCTTGGGCCAGCTATAAGTAGGAGATGATGGCGGCTTCCACGACCGAGGCTATGTATAGGGCTCTTTTGGATGGTACCATGGAGACTATCTACTTGAGGAGCTTACTGGTGGCACTTCAGTTTCTGTAGGACTCTCCCATCGTTGTCTATTCGGATAACCAGAGTGCCATTATACTTGTGAGAAAATCCGATCATTACACCATGGACGTAGCATGTGGGCTTCCACTTTCACTTCACCAAAGAGTAGGTTTAGCTAGGCATCATACACCTAGAGTTTGTGCCTTCCTTTTACAATTTTGTAGATCTATTGATCAAGGTGGTTAATCGACTGATGTTGCATTATATTCTATCAGTACACCTTTCCCTACTTTAGATTGAAGGGGAGAGGGTGTCAGGTGATTTCCTCCAGCTTTCCCTTCCAGCTTGAGAGGGAGTGGTTTTCTTCTCTTGGTGGTGATAGGATATTGTTTACAATTCTTTTTCAAACATTGAATTTTGTATCTTCATCTGCATCATCAGGATGACATGATTGCAAAAAGGCGCTTGGGTGAGTGAATAATTCCCTTGTGAGGGCATTGTCCAAGTGGCACCATTGCATAGAATTTTGCATGAGCATGATTACACTTGCATTGCCTCTTGCATAACTCCAGTGCATTGGCATTCCGTTCTTGTAAACATGCATTTGTGTGCATTTATCCCTATTCACTTCTAGAGCGGTCCATCATATTCATGGCATTGCACATGGCAGTTTTTCTTGCTTGCTTGCCTTCACTAGCTTGCTTTCCACACATCTTTTTTGCCTCTCCATATACCCACTACATCTACTTCATACACCCTTAGCCTCTTCCTTCGTCATCGACACCCAATAGTGATAGGGATAGCTTGCTTATTTTGTGAAAGCCTTTGGGTCTGACTACTAGTCTCCCTTATGTTACTTAATCGACCACTACCTCTACTTTCTAAAACAAATATTATTAAATCAAACACACAAAAAAAAACAAAAAGGTTCACTGTGGTTCTATCCTCCTTTGGATTGGCCTTCCTTTCTAGCTCATTTTTTGGGCTTGAGAGGGGGTGTTGAGCTAACATAAGCATTTCATGCTAAATCAACCTCTTAAACAACCCAAAAAATACTTAATTAATAAAAACCCTAAAATGGTGCACGGTTTGAGAGAGTTTCAAAACAATGCGTGGTACAAGGTTCCGAAACTTTCTATAAATAGGTAGATTGCCTCCATTCAGTCCAATCTTGTTTTTGCAGGTTGTAGGCCCTCTAGCTTTGTTGCCCACACCCTGTTTGTAGAGGACATCTCAATTGAAGCTGCCCTTTGCTCTCTACATCAAACTGGTTGTTGCCTATTATCCTCTACCTCTTAAGCGGCTGCACATCAGCATGGTGACCGGCTGCCTCGCATTTATTGCTGATCTCAGCATGGCGACTGTTCATACTGCTGTGTTTGACCCTTCTTGCTGCCGCCCTGTACTAAGACATCATCAAAAGGCTACATTTGGACTTCCTAGCTGCCGCTTGACAGTCCACATCATCATCAAAATCTATGTTTGTTGTTTTCTCTCTCCTCTGCTTGTCTGTGATTTGGCACCACACATTGGTGTGTTTGTTGCTATTTGACTTTTGAAGTCTTCCTTGCTATGTTTGGGGATATGTGAGGAGTATGACACTCATCCGCTCAGCATCTCTGCCTTGGTCCATGAGATAGGAGAGTTGAGGTACAATTTTCATTCCTGCATGGTTTGTTTGTTGCATGAGCATTGTATATTTAGTATTCAATATTTCATTCAAATTTCCACTATATTCATTGTCTTTGAGTTACCCTAACCTTAATTGTGTTTTATTTGAGTTTATGCTTTGTCGTAAGCTTTCATTTGTGTTTCTAAGTTAGGGTATTTCTTCACAAGAACATGCCATCTTAATGTCTAGATTCAAGTATGGCCATGTCAGATCTCCACTTGCTAAGTGAAACCCCTAGCAATGTCCACCCAAGGGTGTTGTCGCACATATAAGGGCTGTAAAAGAGCCATGCACAGGGCTGCCATATGAATCTTAATGTCCAAAAAAGCAGCCGCCTTGTTCACTTAGGCATAGTAACATGTTGCCAAGAGACGTAGACCTAGCATGGATGGTTTTAGTGCTTCTTTCATTTCATAAAATGGATAGGCCGCACCAACTGCTGCAATGACTATTGTGTCCAAGAGAGTAAAACCAAGAAATAGGAGATTCTATTGTCAAATAAAGAGTTTCCTTATTTTTGGGCTTTTTGTTAGAAGGATTGGCTGGTAACTTGTCATAAATACAATGCTTTAAACGAGAGCACTCCAAACTCCTACATGGGGCAGCTATTTGGGGTCTGAGTCTCTCCCACACAAGGAGACAGCCTTTGAAAGACTAGGATGGACGAGAGAAAGAATACTATTATGGGTGGGAGTATATATGGAAAGACCATTGGTCATGATGATCTCACGTATGATACGAGCGAAAAGCTCCACCCCACATGAGATTATCACAACTGAGTTGGGAGCATCACCCATGGTGGTTGAGGCCTTGGTCCAGGTAGTGACTTTCATACATAGACTTTTTTTTGCAAATAAATTGTGGCTAATTATATTACTTCAGAAAAACTTGAATACAAGGAGGTGCTAATGTCGTCCTTCCAGATGTGCCATCCAGTAAGATTCCCTATGATCTCTCGTACCTTAGAACGGTCTCCTGTGGGCTCCAGTACCTGGTGGATGGGTAAAGCCTCCAACCACTGCGCAAAACCAAACCCAATGATGAAGATCGTGTCTTGCATCCTAGCCTCATACAAAAGGTGACGGCCTTGGCTGATTGCTTGCCAACAGAAAGCTCCCCATGAGACACATCCCAGGCTGGGTGCTATACGGCAAAGAATGCGGCATGCTCCTCTCCACATGGGCTGCACTGCCTCACACGACCAAAAGGAAATGCTTTGGAGTTTCCAGAACCTGCTGTTTATAGTGTTTACAACCTCCATCCTTCTGCATCTGGGCTAATCAACTCCCCACCGCCAGACCTCCATGTGCCAATAGGCACAAGAAATATGAAACCCTCCTTGGCCTCCAGTTGTCCCATAGGCGGCACCAGAAAGTTTGCCTTAAAGCCCCCCCTTTTGCATGGTGAAGAAAGTCACATGTGGGGCGCCACCCACTCTACTTGCCACCTATAGGGGGATGCCTGTTGGTGAAAACCTAGCGGCCCATACCTGACCGGGCTCTACGGGCTCTCATAGCGGGGGGTCAAATAACTCCTGAGGTATGGCTGCGTCAATCTCCCTTCTCCTCAGCTCAACTTCTCTCTGGCAACCTATTGCCCGTTGCAATACCTCCTGGTCCGCCATCTTGTACACCTCCCGCCACATCCTGATGGTATGAGCTAGGCCGCGGTCTCCCAACCAGCCCACTGGAGGTGGGGGCGCTCGCCAATCTATATCCCCTCTCAATCTCTGACCTGGGGGTTCCAGATCACCGACTGGCGGTCTATCTCCTCTTGGCAACCTGGGGGGCTCTGAATAAGGGTCTTACGGAGGCCCTGCTACACCCGAAGTAGGTTGTGGAGGAAGGAGGATGTAGGGGGCTTGATCTGGGCTGTCGTGAAGATCCATCTCAAGGACGGCCTCCAATCACCACCAAGCCTTGGTTTGCACTCTTGGAGGCCCTCCTGCAATAGGACCTTCCATGTCTGCCCACCTGGTGTGAGACCGTGGACTACTAGGTTGCCCAAAAGGGCCAGACTCTGATACTGTGGGTCTATGATCCCAAGCCCTCCCTTTGACCGATGCCGTATGATGGTCGCCCATGCCACCTTGGCCCGGGAGTCCCTGGAAACATCGGACCCAGTCGAGAGAAAATTCCGCACTAGGCATAGCACCAACACGAGGCAATGTACCAGGCCGTTGCTAGGAGGACTTGGTTAACCACCAAGGCTAAGCCCACTAGGAAAAGGCGAGTAGTACTCCAGTAAGTTAGCTTCCACCAAATAGAGTTGAGGACTGGAAGAAACTGCCGGGCAAGAGAGGTGTCGAGTCCCACCTGGAACCCTAAGTAATGGACGGTTTGCCTGTACACACCCACCTAAATCCCAAGTGGACGCCCCACTTCGTGCTAGAGTCTCAGTCTGTAAGGAAACAAACCGACTTTTGCCAGTTGATTTTCGCTCCTGTTGCAGTGCAAAACACCTCGAGAGCTAGTCTCACTCTCTTCAGCATTAGCTCATCATCCTCTATGTATAGTGTTGTATCATTTGCATACTCGGAGTCTAGTAGCTCTGTCTTCTCTCTCACCGGAAGTCGGAGGCCACGTAACCCACTCACACATGACTTGAGGAAGTAAGACATCGCCTCTACAAAGAGCACGAACAGATACAAGGCCAGAGGGCAGCCCTGCCAGACTGATCTCTCCAGCCGAAACTCCTCCCCTTGCCTGCTACCTATAAGAACCCTGCTAGTAGCCGATCTGTAAGTGCTGAGACACCGCGGATCCATGCCTAGGGGAAGCCTAACCTCACCATGGTGCCCTCTAAGAAGTCCCAGTCAACCTTGTTATAGGCTTTCTCGAAATCCAGGAGTAGTACTACCACTCCATGACCACTGTGCTAGGCCCACTTTGTCGCCTCAAAGAAGGTGAATACATTGTCTAGGATGCTCCTATCCTGGACAAAGCATGTCTGTGTATCATGAATGATGTTTGGAAGCACAGGGCGGAGTCGCCTACCAATCATCTTGGCCAGTGCCTTATAGACCACTGACAACAGGGTGATCGGTTTCCACTGGGATAGTTCCAACCGGTCTCCCCCTTTGGGGAGGAGATTGATGAAACCTGCCAGTAGACTCCCTGGCATCCGGCCTCAGCTGAAAATCTCCTAGAAGGCCAGCAGTAGGGGGTCCTTCACCACCTCCCAATAGGTAGTGAAGAAGGCCTTGGAAAGGCCATCCTCTCCCAGGCATTTCTGCCCGTCTTGTGGGTGGAAGGCTCCTCTAGTTCCTTCTCTGTGAAGGGGTCTAGAAGGGAGCATCCCATCTCCTCTATGTGACGAGGGACAAGATGTGATCCTAGACCTGCTGTCTGCATCACTGTTCTCTAATTGAGGCTGTCTCTTGCTGGAAAAGGCGTCAGTAGTAGTCAGTGGCAATCTCCATCATCTCATCTGGGCTAGAGCGAATCCTCCCAAACTAATTCCGGAGGCTGCATATTTGCTCTCCAGAGGTGTGGGGCTGATGAACCTGGAAGAACTCCCTGCACATCGTGTCCCCCTTCTGCACCCAAAAGGCTGCTGAGGTGCGGAAAGAAAACTCCGAGCGCCTGTTCTCTAGACAAGCTAGGGCCGCTCATGCGCGCACCTCTTGTGCGTGGAGGATGGGATCCCCTGGTACCTCCTGTAGGAGTCTCTATGTGGTTGCTAGGTCCTGCTGGAGTGCTCTCTCCTCCTCCCATCAATCTGCTGCCTAGCCTGTAGGGCTGCCTCCTGGCAGATACTGCTCGACTCGGCTGGGGCCTTTGCAACCTCCTCTGCGATCCGGTCAATCTGTCTCTTCACCTCCTCCCTCCTGTAGATCGAGTCAGGGATCCGACAAGATCGTGTGTCTAGGGCAGAGGCTCGGGCATCAAGTGTCAGGAAAACCGGGCAGTTATGAGACAAAGTGGTGCCTGCCAACTACCCTACCTGGCCTCCACGAGAGCGTCCCCACTCTCCCACATAAAACCTATCCAGCCTCTCTAGCAAAACTCTACCTAGCCGCCTATATCCCCAAGAGAAGTCTAACGACCTCTCCCTCTTGTGGAAAGCAGGGTCTTTCCAAGCATTGCGTGCTCCTACTGCCGGTAGGAAGACCTCCCATGCCTCTTGCTCCTCCCTAGCCATGCCCTGGTAGTTTCTGCCTTTGCCTTGCTGGTTCTCTAAGGCCTCCAGGTTGTTGAAGTCTCCTCCAACAATCTATGAGTCCACATCTGGGAGTCTTGCTGCGATCTCCACCCAAAACCTGCTGCGTGCCCTAATCTCAGTAGGGGCATAGACATTGAGGACTCCAAGGCATGAGTCCCCAATGTCCAATCTGATCCATAGAACTCTCCTTGCCACAATTGTCCCGTGGTCCCAAACACAGGTGGTGAGGCTCGGGTCAATAGAGGTGCATACGCCTCCACTCTTGCCGTGGGCACCGATGGCGTGCTAGTACGTGTGTGAACTACCTGGGAGTACCCTACCCACTAGGCCTGGGCAGGAGTAAGCTTGTGCTCCTGCTGCAGAAGTAGGATGTCAATCCATCTAGCGAGCTGCAGCTCCCGCCGAACAATCAACTTCCTAGAACCACGTGTCCCACGGTAGTGGAGGCTATTCACATTCCATGATGCAAGATGTAAACTCATAGGGAAACCTGCGGCTGACTGAACAGGCATCTGTTCGGTGTGGAAGCTGCTAACAAAGAAGAAGAGCTATGGGGCATGCAGATAAACTTTGCTGCAGGCCTAGACGGTGATCTCCATTCCCTCATGGTAGCCCTTGGCCGGCAGACCATGGGGGTAGTAGATGCACCTGGTGGTACCACTAGAACATCTATCAGCCAGCAAGCTGAGAGGCGTGACTCTGTACACTGGTAGAAGCGGGCCACTCGTGCCAAGGGCTACTCCATCACATCCATCAGAGCTCTCCACTGCAGAGGGGCTTGAAAGATAATGCTCAGATGTGGGACCTCAGCCCCGGCCCACCAATTTATGTCCATCATACAACCTGGCCACTGCTGGGAGAAGAGTGCTGATCCTTCTCCCATCCACTAGGAGATGTGGTTTTCCACCTGATTCTTCACCTCCTCTATTTGTGTCATCGTCCAGTCTCTTGTATGAGAGGTCTGAAGGAAGAACGCATAGTTTGGTCCATTTGGCGGTGCTAGTAGATGGACCTTGCCAATCCTTGACTTGCGTACCACGAAGATTCCCACCCCTAGAGGTAGTGGAGACTCTTTGCGCTCCACAACTCTCAGGTAAGACCACAGACCTTTGCGAAAAAACTCATGTGGTAGCAGATGTGCCTGTCTCGGGAAAGTGTGATGGGTAGCATGGATAGATGAGTTGGTGGCTGTGTGGGGAAGGGGGGGGGACTAGGCTGTTGGTGAGTGGAGGATGTTGGCATATGGGGCTCCTCACCTCTTGGGGGGGGGGATACTTGTATTGGGTGGGGATTAGGGGGATTGATTGGCGGGGGTGATCGTGGGGAGGGGGAGGATCAAGGGATGGTGGGGTGTTCGGCGGCACAAGGCGGGTGTGGGGAGGGGCTAGTGGCTCTGAAGAGGGGAGGGATTTGGGCTAGAGTCGGGGGGGGGGGGGGGGAAGGTGGGGGGGAGGGAAGGGGGGGTGGGTGTGGGGGATGTGGGTTCTTGGGTGAGGTGGCCAGTGACGCCTCTGTGGGAGATGGATGTGGAGGCTTGTGGTCCTACCGAGTGGGATGAGGAGGGGGGGACCGTGTGGTGCTCTCCCGGGTGTGGGGGGGGGGGGGCGCTCACTCTCCTGCTTCCTACTGATGTGATTGTGTTTGAGGGACGGGGCTGCAGCCCCCCTTGCCATCTCCCTGTCTGTCGTCTCTGGACCCGTGTAAAGCCGTCCGTGTCCATTTGTGGGCCTGTCAGCGAAGCCGCCTTGGCTCTGGAAGCACGTACAGTCTGTTGCCTAAGGCAATGCAAGCACTGCCTTGGCTGCCTTGTCACAATAACCTTCTATCTGAAGGAGTGTTCGCTTGCCTCAAATCTCCGGAAACCGTGGTATATTCTTTGTCTCTTTTACTACCACCCGTACCTTCGGGACTCCTGCTGCTGCCACTGTGTCCGCAAAGGAGGCGGGAAGAACAGTGCCGAAGAGCCATCCGAAGTCCTCCACTATCTAGTGATACTCTATGTCCAGTCCAGGGAAGAGTAGGGGTTGTGGAGCGTGAATGCCTCCACTATGAAGCCACTGTACTAGGAAGCATAGGGTGAACTGGCCACTAGCTCACGGGCTTTGTCTGCTGAGGTGAGTCGTACCATGAAAATCCCTTGCCCCATGAGAATTGCCTCCATGATTTGCGCCGTGCCAATGCGCAGCGTGGAGTGAAGCCAATCCCGAAGCTAGGCCCTAGATGGGGAGTGTCCTACGACTTGACCAAAGATCATTGTTTCTTTTAGCTCCAGCTTTGTGGCATGGACTGCTAAGAGTTGTTCCTCAGAGAGGATGACGTGAAAGGTATTTGACTAGGGGGCACTCGCAGAATGCACCGGCGCTTGACCACAGGTTTCCATTGCACGTTCCTAATGAGAACCTACCGATCACATTGCTGTACTGCCGAAGGGGGGAGTGTTGCTGCAAATGGAGGGAACAATTGGGGGAAGGGGGGGTTCGATGGTGCAACAGGTGCCTGGGCGTCAAACTGGAGCCGTAGATGGTGGTGGGTCTGAATCGTCAGCATGGGGACAGGGCGGGGGAGATACCAGCATGGGGGGGATAGCAGGAATGGGGTGCAGGCAGGAGGAGTCACAGGGTGGATGGGGGTGTAGGTGGGAGGAGCCACAAGGCGAATGGGAGTGTAGGCGGGAGGGGCCACAGGAGGCAGTGCGAATGGGGATACAAGCGGAAGCAGCCACAGGGCGGGGGGCGCACAAGGGGCAACGTGATGGTGAGGAGGAAGAGGTGCAACGTGCCGTGGGGGGAGACAGACGAGAGGAATAGGGGGGGGGGGGGGTGCGATGGCCAATCAGCGGGAGGCGCTGGTTCGATGGTAGGGGGGCGAGGGAGCAGCGGCGCCGGTAGGAGCCTCCTAGTCATTAGGACCCGGTCCAATAACTTTGCGTGCCACTTTCATACATAGGCTATGGGAGCTCCCTTGAGATAGATAACCATGGCTAGCCCTAGTCCAATAACTTTGCGTGCCACTTTCATACATAAGACTATGAGAGCTCCCCGGAGATAGATACCCATGGCTAGCCCTAGTCTCTTCTAGACAGCTAGTAGCAAATGGCGGTAGACATTGTTGGTGTGTTCAGATGAGTACATGGATGAATTTACATGGGCCGCAGATTGACAGACTACCGCCCTTCGACTATAGCCTATTGGCACTTGACCTAAGCCAATCAGAGCTAAACCATGTGATCAAGGCAAACATACTGAGGTTAGATATGAGAAAACTTGGATCCATCCCTCATCCCCCATGGCATGAGGATGGCACACTACTAGACCCACTTCCTTCAAGTATTTGAGGATGATTTCATCACCCGACCGAGTTACATGGATACACAGTTGCCTCATGGATTGCGCACAGATCCGCACCTCATCCCACCACCTGAGGATTGAGACGGCAAATGGGAGGGCATATAGAGAGAGGAACGCATATGCCCACTATGCGACAGAGAGCCAGAGATAGAGAAACACTACATCTACCGATGCACGGTATATTATGATAGATAAGGCAGATACCACTGTCTTTTTCGAGAGGGTTTTGGATCCTTGAGACGAATCATGTAGTTTGAGGATTAGAGATGCTTGGGTTTCTTCCTCTTGGAGCTGTAGAGGTGTAGAGCAACTATTGTAGGGAGTAGGCGGCCCCCACAGCTCCGCTCACATAGATAGAGAGCGGTCACTGACTTTTTCACTGCTACATCATTGTGTATGGCACATACCACTACTACTGTCACATAGCCTACAAGAGTACATCATCATTGAACCTCATCTTCTATAGGTTTCCCTTTGGACAGAGCAGTGGCACTCAGCCGGTCTAGGCGCTCACATCCACCTGGATGAAGGCCTAGATACCCACACTCAGAAAAATGAGAGCCATCATTGAGCGCCACAAGAGACAGATGTCGAGATGCCTCAGCCATGTAGAGATACATCTCCCTAGAGGACAGACATCTCATTGATGTAGGGTTTCCTTTTTCTACTTTTACTTTTAGATGATTGACATGTTTTCTTTTTACAGATGCTGAGATGCCTCAGCCATGTAAAGATACATCTCCCTAGAGGACAAACATCTCATTGATGTAGAGTTTCCTTTTTCTACTTTTACTTTTAGATGATCCAAATGTTTTCTTTTTATAGGACACTTTCACTTTTCACTCTTATAGGCATGTTTTTCATCTTTTCTCGTTCAAGATGAGAAACACACCATCATTATATGTATTGCTTTGGTCTCATAGGCCACATTGGCCTTTTAGAGACATTAATATACTCTTTCTTTCATTCTCACGCTCCATTTTCCGTGGTTTGGATTTGGCAAGTTTTTTTGGTTTTTTGGATCCTTCCCCCACTTACAGAAGCAATTTGGAACCTTTCCTTTCTTGGGTGCACTTTTGGACACATTCAACAATCTGGAAAGTTTGCAATTTGGATACATTTGAGGTTACCAATTTTGATGGATACAGTTACTTTAGAAGATCTCTGTGCCAATCTCTTTGATGCTCTTGTCACTTGAGGATGAATAGACCTCAGTATGATCTTTTTCATGAGTGCTTTCAAGATATCTTAGCTGCACTCAGAGTCTGCAACCTCTCTGTACATGTGTAGTTAATACAATTTAAAGAAAGTACATAGCTGTTGACTTTGTAATGCCACAACGCATATTCATGGAGATGAGTAGTAGAAGAGAGAAGCTAGATTATATAAGACTAGGGAAAAGAAGAGGACTCATGCTAGATGCACATACTTCTTCCATTGTTTCAAACAACAATTAGACAACTTTGAGTAAGGGTCAACTTTGTAACTTGAACTTGTCATAGAGCAGCTACAAGCATTTGAGCATGTAGATCCACTTTTAGGTCATTCTACCAACTTATGAAATGGACTATGCATTTTCTTGATTGCTTTATAAATTCACAATAGTTCCATTCATGGAGATGATTCTGCTTGATATTTTTGGCCAGTTCTCATTATAAAAGGGGGGAAGTCAATTTAACACAAACCTACCTTGGTAACACTGATGATACATGACTTTGAAAAATCTGCAGTTTGCATCCACTTAGCAGCGCGTGTAAATGATTTTGCTGCTTGAGCAGCCCTTGCCATTATTAAATTGATTTGAAGCATGCCTAATATCAATGGTATCAATGTTATACTTCCCACCAAATCCAGCCTGCGCAAAAACACAGCTTCCATATCTTTACTGATTCTGTCATGTGAAATGATTGGTTTTGTAACTAGCTATGTTGTTGATCTTCATTGAAAAAGATACGCTAAACTTGTCACTGATATCTATCGCTTTGTTTCAATTATGACAACTTGAGCAACGCGAGTTTCCCAAAGAAGATTCAAATTATGTTTGGACATACTGATAATTACTACTTGTTAGACAGTTATACTCTTGATGTTGTAGAGTTGCTAGTATAGATCCATTGGGAGTGAGATTGAGAACCGATTCCAAGAGGGTGCCTCAACATCTATGGTGTGTTAATAATGATGGGCTTTAAAGAAATCTCAGCATAAGAAAATTCATTTTTTCTTGGGAATGAGTTAAAAAAGGCCACAGGGCGGGGGGGGGGGGGGGGGGAGGTTAGGGCGGGGCGGCGGCGGCGGTGTGTGGTGGGTGGGTGGTGGTGGGGAGGGGGGGGCATACGGCTTGTCTAGCAAGGGATCAGCACTCAGCAGTTAGAGTGGAGGTTATTAGAAAGAAACTTTGTTGAATGTGAACTGACACCCATGGAGGAGAGACCTCTTTTCAGGGAAAAGGTTCTGCGACAATCAATCAACCATGAGACACAAAAGAGGAAACCGGCATAAATGACAAGTCAATATAAAGCAGAACTGACCAAATTGGTCTGGACCTTTTATGGGGTGACTCAGTTCTATAAGAGGACATGGATTGAATTCCAAGCTAAATGATTGTTCATGTTTATATCGTACCAGGTAGCAGAGGTTGGAGAGAACTTTTTTTGAAAAAGGAAAGTTCTTTCAGTAAACATCTCAGTTGTTAAAAAACGAAAGTCAAACACAGTACAATGCCTGTAGACGACAACAATGAAACTACAAA
Source organism: Lygodium microphyllum (assembly GCF_053477565.2). NCBI lineage: Eukaryota > Viridiplantae > Streptophyta > Polypodiopsida > Schizaeales > Lygodiaceae > Lygodium > Lygodium microphyllum. The sequence goes on from NC_141148.1 coordinate 23,744,640, forward strand.
AGTAAATATCTCCAAGTTTATCCGTTCCCAAGAGAGTGTCTGATGCAACGGCTGTGCATAACTCAAACTGCTACCTATAATGCCAGACCATGCTAGACTTCAGTTGGAAGAATGTGCCTGGATGCAGGATGTTAAGAAATGCATCTCTCCCTTGTGCATTGAATCACCTTGTAACTTCTCCCATCTTCCTAGCAGTGTTTTGGATAATCGCCATCAAGGTCCTGGAGTATGTTTCTGTGGGAAAGAGTCTTTGTTTTTTAGATGGTCTCCATCCAGATCCTGAAAAGGTCAAGGAAAATTATGCCTCCTACCACATGACAGTGTATCTAGTTTCCTACTACCGTGTGGAAAGTCTGTGGTTTGCTTCTTCAGCTGTGAAGTAGTTCTTTTTATCTCCTTGTTCTTTTTTTCAATATTCTTTTAAAGAATTATGGTGCAATGGTATTGACAGGCTACTAAAAAAGTTCCAGAGTGCTTACAGTCATGATTGTGGAATTTCCTTGGGAGTAAGTCAAAAAGGTGGTTGCCAAACAATAGCAAGTATACTGAACTAAGAACTATTTGAACATCAATGACAAGAATATACACTGTACATGAGACAAGATCAACATAATGCAGACACCCGCCCTTATGGTGGCTAGTCAGTGCAATTTAAGCCAAAAGCCACAAGCTCTTTGACTACGGTACTAACTTGCAAAGGCTTCTACTGGCATGATATGATGTTGTGACAACTTTTTCAGGGAATTCAAAAGTTTTTCCTCAAGCCCAGGATGTATCATGCGTTTAGCCACTTATGGGAAATGCAACTTGCCTTTTTATGTATATACACGGATTGGAGAGCATGAGTTTGGAAATGATGATATTATGTATGTTTGTACCCATGAAAACCTACTACGGAATGGTGTATACAGTAACCCTGTGATGATGAGTTTGGAAAAGATGATAGTATGTATGTTTGTACCCTTGAAAACCCACTACTGAATGGTGTATACAGTGACCCCATGATGAAGGAAAGATTATCTCATATGCACCAGCCCTTAGCGGTGACCCTGTGATGAAGGGAAGGTTTGCTCATATGCATCAATCCCTTGTGGCTTTTTGGATATTCTTTTTTGCAACTGATATTGTGGCTATTGGCGCCCAACAAGAAGGTGGCAATCAGCAGAAAGCAGGTTGCTACTTTGAGAGAACTTGCACAGGCATGGTTCACAATCTAGGCAACAATCCGCTGCCTGTGATGACACAAAAGCATTCAAGGTGTCCATCATGCTGAGCTCACTGATTTGGAGCACTAGACAATCAGTTTTGGATCCTCAAGTTCATCAAGATTGGCTGGAAATTGATGAAGAGATCGCCAGGCTTGCTATATAAGAGAGAGAGTGCTGATTTATAGAGCATGTGAGAGCTGCCCACGACTTGGGCTTGAGGAGAGAGCAAGACTGTGTGCCTTTGGCTGCCTGCCGGGGCTGTTTTGAAGGTGAGGAAGAGGTGTGTTTGTGTGTGAAAGGCCTGTTCTTCTTGTGGGATAGAGAGGAGATGTTGAGTTGCATCCTATGTGGTTGGCTTTGTGAGTTTTGGGGCTGTTATTACAGCAACGAGGGAGCTGCCCTCTTCTTGAGTTGAGAGGTGTGTTTTCTTGTGTTTGGAGGGGAGCAAGTCCTTGTATCTGTCTACCTTTCCTGGTCATAAGGTTTTTTCCTTCATCAAGCTTGAAGACTCCAGAGTTCGTAGAAGACAATTGGTGATTGTTGAAGACCATTTTCTTCCCCCCGAAAAGAAATTTCTATTAATAACACCTTGGCAAAAAACTTGAGGTAAAATACCAAGCACAAGGAAATCTATGAAGAGTAACTAAGTACATCACAAATACAATGCTTGTGTGGACAACCAAACTGGTGGGCTGTAATGTGTTTGTGTTTGTGTGTTTGTGGTAAAGGGTTTTGGCCTTTGAAGACATCAAGAGTTTGGCTTCATGACCAGCTCTCAAGTCCCTTGGTGGTATCTTTGTGTCAATACTATGATCTTATTGGATTTCTTGTTGTATGCTTTGAAGATGCTCCTTTTGATTGTGCGCGAGCCATGGGTCGTTGATTGCTACTTTGTGTGTCAATGTTCAAAGCTTGAAGGAGCTCTCATGTTACAAAAGGAAACAATGTTTGTGTATACCATGCCATATGGCCTAGTTTTTCCTATGATCTTAACCATGGTGTCAGAGGATTGACTTTTCTCATTGTGTTGTGAGATGGATTCACCCTTATACACTGAGATCTGTCATAGTTTAGATGCTCTACCTGTGTTGCTGGCTATAGAAAGACATGAATAAAATTTTGTAGCAGAGTTTAGATACTACAGAGAGACATGAATAGAACTTTGTAGCATGTATTGCTGACAATAGAGAGACATGAATAACACTTTGTAGTTTAGATGCTTTACATGTGTTGTCTGCTCTAAAGATGCTCCTTTTGATTGCATGTGAGCCATGGGTTGCGGATTGCTGCTTTGTATTTCAAGATTCCAAGTTTGGAGGAGCTCTCGGGTTAGAAAAGGAAAGTGTTTGTGTATGCAATGCCTGGTGGTCTAGTTTTTCCTATGCATCTTATCCATGGTGTTAGAGGATTGACTTTCCTCATAGAGTTGTGTATATGAATTCACCCTTACAGGGAGATTTCATTGCCTTTTTTTGGAATGGGTTTGAGCCTCTCTGTATAGTGATGAATACGAGGATTAGAGATGTCTAGGACTGTTTTTATTGGAGCTCCGAGCACACACAAAGAAACTTTTGAGCGAGACAAAGACAGAGGTAGAGCCGATGAGTCAAGAGGTTCTTACAAATTTCTTCAATGCTAGCTTCAGAGCTAGCTTACCACATACTACTAGTATAATAGCACTGCCACACCACCCATGAGTTAGAAGGGTCATGGCAACCAAGCACACTTTACAGAAGATCATGGCACCCACCACCGCCTGACATTCTTACCTTTGGGAAATCTGAGCCATCATTACTCGCCACCAAAAATGAGTACCTCCTCTCAATGTACTTGCTTGGATCAGCCCATGACAGATATTCTTGCCTCAAGGAGAGCACAACATCTCTATAGAGTTCTATGATCAAGTTGGGATCCTATAGGTCAACTGAAGGATCATTGAAAATATCATTTTGTAAATGATAATAGGCAACGCTTGCAGTTTCGTTAGGATTGTATGCATCATCATAGCTAGTTTATTCTTCTCTCTCTATGACTCTCACATGAAGTCCCATCCACCATAGTTGCTGTTCATCTCTCGCGGGATTCAATATCCAACACAGTGATATCATAGCCACTCTTGCTCACCTTGCATGCTCTCAACCTGCTCTACCAACAATCTCTAGCAGCTCTGCTAGTGCTGCTGTCATGTCAAGCACCACTGTCTTATCTAGCAGACTTGCTAGCTGTTGTTCTAGCCAGGAGCACTACCTTTGCCTCCACCATCTATAGTAGCAGCTGCCCAACAAAGCACCACCCTCAGCTCCAATGTGCTGCCTTGTTTTGGGCCAGCTCTGACAGAGAGTGCTACTTGTTCCACTGCTCAAGTCGTGCCACCTACTAGCCTTGTGATCACCGTCTCCAGCTTGTTGTTGAAGAAGACGCAGCGGAAGAAGAATAAGGTGATGATGAAGAGGAGGAGGATCTGCTACAATAGTTATTTTCTTTTCTTTTTTTTGCAAGGAAAATGTGGCTGATTATATTACTCAGAAAACTGATTACAACGGAGTGCTCATGCTCAACAGACTAGCTGGAGTTGATGAAAGTCACAAGTACATCATGTATACAAGCCTGTCAAGGCGGTCTGGGGGGGATGGGGGCAAGAAGCCATGGAGGGGGGGTGTATCCCCATCTAGGGCTGCCTGCCTGCATCACGAAAAACAGGTCTTGGCCGCCCCAAGTGCACATGAAATGACATCGGAGCTCTTGACGAGCCCTGGATTCGCCCTGCACCTCATCCCATCGGCTGCAGAGGGAGTGGATGATGGAGGTTCAGAGCTCTGCTAAAGTCGCCTGTACTGAGAGTCTCTCTCTGCTGAAAGCTTCCTGACACCATGCCTTCCAAATATGCCAACCTATAGGACTCCCTATGATCTCCCATACGTCAAAGCAGTCTGTTGTGGGCTCCAGTACCTGGCAGATGGGTAGAGCCTCCAAACCGACCACTACGCACGACCCCGCCTCGATAATGAATATCATGTCCTGCATCCCGGCCTCATAGAGAAGGTGGCGGCCCTGGCTGACTGCTTGCTAGCATAAAACTCCCCATGAGATACATCCAAGGCTCGGTGCTATATGGCGGAGGATGCGGCATGCACCTCTCCACACGAGCTGTGCCGCCTCACATGACCAAAGACAGTGCTTTGGTGTTTCCAGAGGCTGTTGTGTGCAGCGCTTACAACCTCCCTCATGCATCTGGACAAGCCAACTTCCCACTGCCAAGGCTCCATGTGCCACCAGCCATAAGAAATACGATACCTTCCTTGGTCTCCAACTATCCCATAGGCGGTGCCAAAAGGTCCGTTGGAAAGGCTCCGTGATGTTGTGCTCCGTCCAATGCGTGCTACGTGACGGCGCCCAATCCATATCCTCCTGCATCAGTACGTGTTTGCCAATCCTGGCAGTGTACTCCAAGAACCTCGGTTGCTTCTTGGCGAATGCTGTGGCCGGCCATAGCCACTCTCCCGAGTCCCACTCCAGCTCATCAAGTGGCCCGCCCTCCCAAATCCAGAGACGCCACTCCCTGAGCTTCTGCCAGAAGACAAAAGGCTCCAGCCGCCATGTCTTCCCCTGAAGGCCAATCACCCAGATTCTCCTCCATGGAGAGATAGCTAACCCCTCATCCTGCTGCCCTCTGTCAAGGGCCCGACACCCCCCCTCCTCTATAGTGAAGAGGGTCCCAGGTGGAGCACCACCCACTCTACTTGCCACCTGTAGGCTGATGTGTGCTGGTGAAAACCTAGCGGCCCATACCTCCCTGGGCTCTATTGGTTCTCGTCTCGGAGGACCAAGCCACTCCTGAGGTATTGTTGCATCTATGTCCCTTCTCCTCAGCTCCACTCCTCTCTGGCAGCCTGATATTCGCTGCAACACCTCCTCGTTCACCATCCTGTACACCTCCCGCCATGTCCTGATGGTATGATCCGGGCCAGCCCACTGGATGTGGGGGCACTCGCCAATTTGTGCTCCTTCCCGATCTTTGACTTGGGGGTTCCAGATTACTGGTTGATGATCTATCTCCTCCCGGTAACTTGGGGGGCTCTGGATTAGGGCCTTACGGAGGCCTTGCCACACGTGGATCAAGTTGTGTAGAAAAGGTGATCCATCTCAGGGACGACCTCCACTCACCGCCAAGCCTTGGTCTACAGTCTTGAAGACCCTCCTGCAATAGGACCTTCAATGTCTGCCCTCCTGGTGTGAGGCCGCATATAACTAGGTTGCCCAAGAGGGGCATACTCTGATACTTTGGGTCTATGATCCCCAGGTCTCCCTTTGACCGATACCGTATAATGGTCGCCCACGCCACCTTGGCCCTGGAATCCCTAGAACCGTTTGACCCGGACTAAAGGAAATTCTGCACTAGGCGGCAAAGTTGCACTACGCAGGAAGAGGAGAAGCACCAACATGAGGCGATGTACCAGGCCGTTGCTAGGAGGACTTGGTTAACCACCAGGGTTTGGCCTGCTAGTGAGAGGCAAGCCGTACTCCAGTAGGTCAATTGAGGACTAGGAGAAACTGCTAGGCGGGAGTGATGTTGCGTCCCACCTAGAACCCTAGGTAACAGACGGTCTGCCCTCTGCTCACCCATCTAAATCCCAGGTGGACGCCCCACTCCATGCTAGAGTCCGGGTCTGTGAGGAAACCAACGGACTTCCGCCAGTTGATTTTCACTCCCGTTGCTGAATAGAACACCTCAAGAGCTAGCCTCACTCTCTCCAGCATCAACTCATCGTCCTCTATGTAGAGTGTTGTATCATCTGCATACTCTGAGTCTAACAACTCAGTCTCCTCTCTCATGCAAAGTTGGAGGCCGCGTAATTTGCTCACACGTGACCCGAGGAAATGAGACATCGCCTTTGCGAAGAGTAGGAACAGGTACGGGGCCAGGGGGCAGCCTTGCTGTACCGAACTCTCTAGTCGAAACTCCACCCCTCGCCAACTATCTATAAGAACCCTGCTGGTGGCCGATCTGCAAAGTGCAAAAACCCTGCGAATCCAAGCCTGGGGGAAACCCAACCTCACCATGGTGCCCTCTAGGAAGTCCAATCCACCCTGTCATAAGCTTTCTTGAAATCCAAGAGTAGTACAGCCAGTCTCTGCCCATTGTGTTGCGTCCACTCTGTCGCCTCAAAGAAGGTAAATACATTGCCTAGGATGCTCCTATCCTGGACAAAGCCTGTCTATGTGTCATGGATGATATCTAGAAGCACGGAGCGTAGTCGCCTACCAATCATCTTTGCCAGTGCCCTATAGGCCACTGACAATAAGGTGATCGGTTCCCATTGGGAAAGCTCCAAGTGCAGTCTCCCCCTTTGGGGAGAAGACTGATAAGGCCTGCCGAAAGACTCCTTGGGATCTATCCTAAAGTGAAAATTTCCTGAAAGGCCATCACTAGGGGGACCTTCACCACCTCCCAGTAGGTGGTGAAAAATGCCTTAGAGAGGCCATCCTCTCTCTGGCATTTCTGCCCATCCTCTGTATGGAAAGCCTCCTCTAGTTCCTTCTCTGTGAAGGGGGCTAGAACGAAGCGTCCCATCTCCTCTATGACGAGGGACGAGATATGATCCCAGACCTGCTGTCTACATCGCTGTCCTCTAGCTGAGGCTATCTCCTATTGGAAAAGGCGCTTGTAGTAGTCGGTGGCAATCTCCATCACCTCGTCTGGGCTAGAACGAGTCCTCCCATACTGATCTCGAAGGCTGCGTATCTGCTCTCTTGAGGTGCGAGATTGGCACACCTCGAAAAACTCCTTGCACATCATATCCCCCTTCCGCGCCTAGAGAGCTGCTGAGGTGTGGAAAGAGAACTCCTTGTACCTATCCTCTAGGCCAGCAATGGCTTCTCGTACGCGCACCTCCTATGTATGGAAGGTGGGATCCCTTGGTGCCTCCTGTAATAATCTTTGTGTGGCTACAAGGTCCTGCTGCAGTGCTCTTTCCTCCTCCCAGCTCTACTGCCTAGCCTCTATGGCTACCTCTTGGCAGATACTGCTTGACTCGGCTAGGACCTCTACAACCTCCTCTGTGAACCGATCCCTCGTGCCCCACTCCCTATTGCAAATCTGCTCTGTCTGTCTCGTCACTTCCTCCCTCCTATAGATCAAGTTAGGGATTCGATAGGATCGTGTGTCTAGGGCAGATACTCGAGGATCAAGTGTCAGGAGAACCGGGCAATGGTTAGACAACGTGCTACCCGCCAACTGCCCAATCTGGCCTCTACGAGAGCCTCCCCACTCTCCAACATAAAACCTATCTAACCGCTCCAGCAGGACTCCACCTAGCTGCTTGTATCCCCAAGAGAATTCCAGCGCCCTCTCCCTCTTGTGGAACGCAGGGTCTCTCCAGGAATCATGTGCTCCTACTACCAGTAGAAAGACCTCCCATGCCTCTTGCTAGTCCCTAGCCATGCCTTGGTAGTTTCTGCCTCTACCCTACTAGTCCTCCAAAGCCTCCAAGTTGTTGAAGTCTTCTCCAACGATCCAGGAGTCTACCTCTACGAGTCCATCCACGATCTCCACCTAGAACTTGCTGCATACCCTAACCTCCATAGGGGCATAGACATTGAGGACTCCAAGGCACGAGTCCCTAATATCCAGTCTGATTCATAGAACCCTCCCTGCCACTATCGTCCCATGGTCTCGTACAAAGGCGGTGAGACTCGGGCCGATAGAGGTGCATATGCCTTGACTCCTGCCTTGGCATCTATGGCGTGCTCCCAATGAGTGCGCGAGCTGCCCGGGAGTACCTTCCCTACCTGTTGGGCCTGGGTGGGTGTGAGCTTGTGCTCCTCTAGAAGTAGGATGTCGATCCGTCCGGTAAGGGCATGTTGCAGCTCTTGCCGAACAATCAACTTCCTAGAACCACGTGCCCCATTGTAGTGGAGACTTCACATTCCAGGATGCAAGTTGTAAGCTCATGCGGAAACCTGTGATTGATCGAATACTCATCTGTTCGATGTGGCTGCTTTTGATGAGGAGAAGAAACTATGGGGCATGCAAGTGTGCTTTGCCGCAGGTCTGGACAGTGAACTCCAATCCCCCATGGTAGCCCTCCGCCGGACCATAGGGGTGATAGATGCTCCAAGTGGTACTATCAATGCATCTATCAGCCATGCTGAGAGTCGTGACTCTGTACACTGGTAGAAATGGGCCGCCTGTGCCACGAGCCACTCGATCACATCTCGCGGAGCTCTCCACTGTGGAGGGGCCTTAAAGATGATGCTCAAGTGTGGGACCTCGCCACTAGCCCACCAATTAATGTCCATCATGCAACCATGCCACTGCTGTGCAAACAGTGCTAATCCTTGTTCTCCCATCCACTGGGAGATGTGGTCCTCCACTTGACTCTTCAACTCCTCTATCTGTGTTGTCATCCAATCTCTGAGTGAGAGGACTGAAGGAAAAAAGTGTAGTTTGGTCCATCCGGTGGTGCTAGTAGATGGACCTTGCCCCTCGACTTAGGAACCACGAAGATCCCCACCTCTAGAGGTAGTGGGAACTCTCTGCGCTCCGCAACTCTCAGGTCCGACCATAGGGCACTGCGGAAGAACTCTTGTGGCAACAGTTGTGCCTGTCTCAGGAAGGTGTGACGGGTTGTAGGGGCAGATGAGCTGGTGGCTGTGTGAAAGGGGGAGAACTCTTGGTGCGAGGAGGATGTAGGCGTGTGTGGCTCATCACCTCCTGTGGAAGGAGGGGGGTGGGTTCTGGGGGGGATAAACTAAATTGGGAACGGATCGAGGGGAGTACTCGGCAGGGGAGGTGGTGGGGGGGAAGAAGATCGAGGGATGGTGGGATGTTCGGAGGTACGTGGTGGGTGTTTGGGGGGGAGGGGGGGGCGCTAGTGGCCATGGAAGGGGGGGAACGTAGGCCCGGGTCAGTGGGGGGGGGTATGGGAGGTGGGGGGGTGGGTGTGGGGGCTGTCGGATCTCAGGTGAGGTAGTTTGTGGCACGGGTGGTGGATGTGGTGGGACTGAGGTCCTATCGGGTGGGGCGAGCAAGGGGGGCTACGGTGTGCTCTGTTGAGGGGGGCATCGCTCGCCCTCCTGCTCCTTGCTGTCGAGGCTACGTTTGAGGAGCTAGCTATGGCCCCCCCTGCCGTCTCCCTCTCTATCGTCTCTAGATCCATGTGAAGCCGTCAGCATCCACCTACGGGCCTGTCGACGGAGCCACCTTGGCTCCGAAGCGCGTACAGTCTACTACCTAATGCCCAAAGTCATGGCAGCACAAGCACTGCCCTAGTTGCTCGATCACAGTGACGTGTAGTGGGAACTCTCTGCGCTCTGCAACTCTCAGGTTGGACCATGGGGCACTGCGGAAGAACTCTTGTGGCAACAGTTGTGCCTGTCTCAGGAAGGTGTGACGGGTTGTAGGGGCAGATGAGCTGGTGGCTGTGTGAAAGGGGGAGAACTCTTGGTGCGAGGAGGATGTAGGCGTGTGTGGCTCATCACCTCCTGTGGAAGGAGGGGGTGGGTTCGAGGGGGGGATAACCTAAATTGGGAGCGGATCGAGGGGGGTACTCGGCAGGGGAGGTGGTGGGGGGGAAGAAGATCAAGGGATGGTGGGATGTTCGGAGGTACGTGGCGGGTGTTGGGGGGGGGGGGGGGGCTAGTGGCCATGGAAGGGGGGGACCGTAGGCCCGGGTCAGTGGGGGGGGGGGGGGGGCATGGGAGGTGGGGGGGTGGGTGTGGGGGCTGTCGGATCTCAGGTGAGGTAGTTTGTGGCACGGGTGGTGGATGTGGTGGGACTGAGGTCCTATCGGGTGGGGCGAGCAAGGGGGGCTACGGTGTGCTCTGTTGAGGGGGGCATCGCTCGCCCTCCTGCTCCTTGCTGTCGAGGCTACGTTTGAGGAGCTAGCTATGGCCCCCCCTGCCGTCTCCCTCTCTATCGTCTCTAGACCCATGTGAAGCCGTCAGTATCCACCTGCGGGCCTGTCGACGGAGCCACCTTGGCTCCGAAGCGCGTACAGTGTACTACCTAATGCCCAAAGTCATGGCAGCGCAAGCACTGCCCTAGTTGCCCGATCACAGTGACGTGTAGTGGGAACTCTCTGCGCTCCGCAACTCTCAGGTCGGACCATAGGGCACTGCGGAAGAACTCTTGTGGCAACAGTTGTGCCTGTCTCAGGAAGATGTGACGAGTTGTAGGGGCAGATGAGCTGGTGGCTGTGTGAAAGGGGGAGAACTCTTGGTGCGAGGAGGATGTAGGCGTGTGTGGCTCATCACCTCCTGTGGAAGGAGGGGGGTGGGTTCGGGGGGGGGGATAACCTAAATTGGGAGCGGATCGAGGGGGGTACTCGGCAGGGGAGGTGGTGGGGGGGAAGAAGATCGAGGGATGGTGGGATGTTCGGAGGTACGTGGCGGGTGTTGGGGGGGGGGGGGGCGCTAGTGGCCATGGAAGGGGGGGACCGTAGGCCCGGGTCAGTGGGGGGGGCATGGGAGGTGGGGGGGTGGGTGTGGGGGCTGTCGGATCTTAGGTGAGGTAGTTTGTGGCACGGGTGGTGGATGTGGTGGGACTGAGGTCCTATCGGGTGGGGCGAGCAAGGGGGGCTACGGTGTGCTCTGCTAAGGGGGGCATCGCTCGCCCTCTTGCTCCTTGTTGTCGAGGCTACGTTTGAGGAGCTAGCTATGGCCCCCCCTGCCGTCTCCCTCTCTATCGTCTCTAGACCCGTGTGAAGCCATCAGCATCCACCTGCGGGCCTGTCGACGGAGCCACCTTGGCTCCGAAGCGCGTACAGTCTACTACCTAATGCCCGAAGTCATGGCAGTGCAAGCACTGCCCTAGTTGCCCGATCACAGTGACGTGCTGCCTAAAGAAGTGACCTCCTGCCTCAATCTCCAAGAACTTGGGTATACTCTTTGTGTCTTTCACGGTCACTCATACCTTGGGGACTCCTGCAGCTATCACTGCATCTGCGAAGGAGGCAGGAAGAACTGTGCCGAAGAGCCGAACAAAGTCCACTAACTGGCGGTACTCTACCACTAGTCCGGGGAAAAGTAAAGTGACTAGGTGTACCAGGGAGCGGGGGGGGGGGGGGGGGGGGGTTACCAGGCGGGGAAAAGCAGCAGGGCGAAGGAGGTGACTAGGCGTGGGGGGGGGGGAAACGCAAGGGAGGCAGCGCTATGGGCGGAGAAATGGTGAGAGGGAAAGGCACAACACGCCGCATGGAGGAGCAGGTGGGAGGAACGGGGGGTTAGCGGGGCGCGATGGCAGTTGGTCATGGCAGGTCGGCAGTGCGAAGGCCAGGCGGGAGGAACGTGGGGTCAGCAGTGGGCGCGATGGCAGGTCGGCGGTGCGACGGGCGGGAGCTTTCTGCTACAACAGTTAGTGCACTTGCCATCAGTTTATCTACATGTTTCCCAGCAACTATGTTCATATTGTCTACTGCTTTGTCTGTTCAGTTCACTTCACAGGTTGCTACCATTTGTATTCAGTCCATTGAAGAATGCTAGTTCCACCCTGCCGTGCTTTTTTTCGATCGCACCATCCAGGTCATCATCTGCTGACCAATACTGCTGGATCATTTTCTAATTAGCATTGTCTCTGTCTTCTAATTAGTGCTGTTCTGTGCTGCTCATCATGCTTTGAAACTAAAAGAGAGAACTCAACACCCTGATGAAAACTTCAATACACTTCAAGATACAACCACCTTAGGGCAAGAGAAATATAGAATAAGGCCAGTGCTCATACCCCAAAACACATGCATGCAACATCAAGACCTCTTGTAGCTTAGAAACAAGGTATTGCATCACAACTTTTATGGCCAACACTCACTGGTACATGGTGTAAAAGAGGACATGTCCACTTACAACTGTTCTTTGAGGCCGAGGGCCACCATGGGGATCTGGAGTTCCCCGTCTAGACCGGCCTGATGACACTCAAAAGAAGCATAAAAACAAGGCACAAAAGAATCCAAGCATGCATCATATTTTTATTTTTTGTCAAGAGAATAATACTACATTGTTGCAAAATCATTAAAATACACACTTACATGAGGGGGCCACATCCACATCCACCATCATAAATAAATGGTATACACAAAAGTGTTACGTGCATGCATTTGTAAAGGGTAGGAATACTCAAAATTAAAGGCTAAAGGCCTTATAATATCAAATGTATCAAAGTTTCAAAGAAATAATAAAAATACGAAGGGGTGTGCTTTTTGGGGAAGAGGTGGGGTGGAGTGCACGAATGGTTATGTACCTCTTTCCCTTCCCTCTCTTGTCCAATCGCATATTCTTCTTTTTGGTGGTGCAAAAAGTTATTTTCTCTCATCTCTCCTCTGTCTTTTGTGCAGAAATTTCTCTTTTCCCTTTTGTTCTTGCATAATGGTTGAAGCTATGGATGAAGATGATGAAGATAACGAATTTGTTCATTATTAAGTGGAAGATTTATGGTTTCTTTTAAGTTTTTGAGATTAATGGCAGAGCCATACACATAGATTTTGTGTGCTTTGTCCCTAGTTTTGTGGTTGATTATGTTCGCGGGAGGGTTGCTGTCATTTTGGTGCGCAGCCGGGGAAAAAAGCTGATCTCAATACTTGCGGCGAATTTCAAGGACAAAGAATTACAATTACTAACGTTTCTCACGGCAATAATTTGCATTCATGGTGGAGCAATGATGAAAAGGAGGCAGATTCATCTAGCGCGTAACCATGTTGCTTAAGATTCATCTACTACGTAACCATGGCAAGCAACTAGAGAAGAGTTGGGGGATGAGTAGAAGAAGAATAGGAAGAAGGAGGTGAAGCAAAAGTATAGAAGGACAATATAGAATTTAAGAGAAAGAAGATTAGGTCTCTCCTTGCGGAGCACAACCTTGGAGCAATATGAAAGAGAGTATAGGAAGAGTGCCGTTATTGTAGCCATCGTGATCTCAAAATAGCAAAGGAAGAGAAAAATAAGAGACTTGAAGATCTGACGCAAAGCATTGAAGAAACTGTGTGTCCTAGAGTATAGGAAGAGAAGTAGACAATGGAAAATATCCACTGTGCCTGTTGTGATGTAACTTATCAGATGGGGAATTCTACCAACCCTCTTCAAAGGAAGAAGACAAGATAAAAGAAAGAGAATCTGTGTGGCAGTAGTAGGAGGGTTTCACTCCTAATTGTAGATGTTCATCTACTTCCGCTTCCTTTTCCCTCGTCATGGTGCAGGAGAGCAAGATCGGATTGCTGCTATCATTTACCTAATCTCATTTTGCTCTTGAATCTGTTAAAAGCATGGTGTAGCCGTCGAGCTCTTCGAAGACTGCTGACAAAGCCCTCTGGAGATAAATTTCCTCCATCTCCATTTCAGAAATGGTGATTCTGCCATCATGGAGGATGGTGGGGCATACTACATTGACCCTTGTACACTCATCCATGCGCGTTTGACATATGCATAGCGTAATGAAAAGGCCCTCGACCCACGGACCAAGGTGGTCTCGATCGTCCTGCTGAGAGCTCCGATGGCAGAGACAGAAGAAGAAAAAGAAAAAGAAGCGGAAGGACCAGGCAAGCTACCACAAATCTTCTCCACCCCCCTCGGCAGAAAAATAACGCCGCAGCATAAATTCGAGGAGCAGATGATGAAGAGAAGAAGAAGAAGCGAAGGATGATGAAGGAGCAAGGCTGTGCAACGAATACGGGGGCCTGCACCCACTCCAATAGAACCTTTCCCTTCTTCTATCTGTCTCCTCATCGCATCCTATACTCTGATGCTCGATTCCATGGCACATCCGTCTTTTCCCTTCGCGACGCGTCTTCTTATCCCTCTTCTTGACGACCTTTTCTCCTCCACCAATGCACCATTTTTTACATTTCCCACTCTTGCACATGTGGCCATCTCGTTCAATGATCTCCACCCCACCATTGACACACAAACGTATCACGAGATTACTGTCTTCTTCGATAGCAGGATCTCATCCTTTTGGGAAAAGACGTCATAGTATAATGGAGCAAAGACAACTAGAGAAGCATTTTGGCACCTTACTCTTGTGTGCACACATGACTATTGCCTCTACTCCATGCCTCTAGAAGAAAAAGCAGGACAGGGACGCTGGTTTTTTGTCAAGACAAAGAAAAAGAAGACAGATTTTTTGTGAAGAAGGAGAAGAAGGGGAAGACAACTCAGGTCTTTTTGTAAAGACAAAGAAGAAAAAGCAGGAGGTATGGCCACTCACAAGCGGACGCTTCTTAAGGTCATCATGGGCCCTAAAACTCCAGTAAACGAAAGCAGGCCACGTCCGGTTCTGAAAACACACAAACACACACTTCTGATGCGTGAGAGACAGAGAGAGAGAGAGATCAACAATGAAGTGAGTCATTTGACTATGGTCCCCGACTCCCCATCTCCTCCTTGTGTTCCTCCATTGATGACGGCATGACAAGAACACAATCTGCCTTATCTATCCACGCCGGTCCACCTCCATCTATTCCTAGTTCTTTCATTATCTCCAAACCTTAACCATTTTTGTTTTTTTTAAAATCACATATTAGAATAAAACATTCAAATTCAATGAACTACCCTTCATGTAAAAGCTTGTTCGAATACCACTTCCTCATTTTCTGTCCATGTGAGCCCCATCATTTTTCCTCTATCCCTTCACCCCCTTCAAATTCCTTAATAATATCTCCATAACCCATTGAAAGCAACAATGTTGCTTTGTTTCTCAACCACAATGCCTTCTTCCACATGCTACCACCATCAACCTCTCCTTCTACTATATGCCCCACTCTATCTCCATGTTTCGTAATAATCTAACCCCCCTCCTGATGCTCCATCTGGTGGCCATACCAAATTATATTTCTTCTCACCCTCATTTTCCAAGCAACAATAGCCACAATAAAAGTTAGATTTAAAAGAAAAGAAAAGAAAAAAAACACTAAAAAAGATAACCTAAAGCTTAATAGCCCACACACTCTATCATTCATATCCAAAATGAAAACATTTTTACAAGGGTTTAACTCTTTATTAAAGCTTTGTTCTCACATCAAACTAAACTAATAGACCCATACATTGGAAGATACCTAAAGACACACCTATATATATGCCCTAACCCTTTTGTTTCGACTAACTTTGAAGTGTTTGGCGGATACTTCTTTCTTTCTACATTGGGATGGAGAAAATTGTGCTTGTGATTCCTTCTAGAAGACAAAACCCTATCCTTTGAAGACTAGTCAAGTTTTTCAGTGTGGGAGTATAGTGGAGGCAGGAGTTCCCTTACTTTGGTGGTCATGGATTTGGAGTCCCATACCCTACCATGGCTAGGCCTTATGATCGAAGTTGTTTTACTAACAATTTTGGAAATGTTTATGTTAGACAGTGGTTCTTCTTTGACAAGGTTCGTGAGGATGCTTCACATTTCAGTGTGGGAGGAATATGATGATACTCAAAAGAAGCATAAAAACAAGGCACAAAAGAATCCAAGCATGCATCATATTTTTATTTTTTGTCAAGAGAATAATACTACATTGTTGCAAAATCACTAAAATACACACTTACATGAGGGGGCCACATCCACATCCACCATTATAAATAAATGGTATACACAAAAGTGTTATGTGCATGCATTTGTAAAGGGTAGGAATACTCAAAATTAAAGGCTAAAGGCCTTATAATATCAAATGTATCAAAGTTTCAAAGAAATAATAAAAATACAAAGGGATGTGCTTTTTGGAGAAGAGGTGGGGTGGAGTGCACGAATGGTTATGTGCCTCTTTCCCTTCCCTCTCTTGTTCAATCGCATATTCTTCTTTTTGGTGGTGCAAAAAGTTATTTTCTCTCCTCTCTCCTCTGTCTTTTGTGCAGAAATTTCTCTTTTCCCTTTTGTTCTTGCATGATGGTTGAAGCTATGGATGAAAATGATGAAGATAACGAGTTTGTTTATTATTAAGTGAAAGATTTATGGTTTCTTTTAAGTTTTTGAGATTAATGGCAGAGCCATACACATAGATTTTGTGTGCTTTGTCCTTGGTTTTGTGAATGATTATGTTCGTGGGAGGGTTGCTGTCACGGCCGCAAAGCGTATTTGCATGCCTCATAGCTTCTCCTCCTCATCAGCAGCCTCCACACCGAACAGATGCCTGTTCGGTCAGTCACAGGTTTCCCCATGAGCTTACACCTTGCATCCTGGAATGTGAATAGTCTCCACTATAGTGGGGCACGTGGTTCCAGGAAGTTGATTGTTCGGTAGGAGCTGCAGCTTGCCCTTGCCGGACGGATCGATATCTTACTTCTAGAGGAGCACAAGCTCATCCCCACCCAGGCCTAGCGCGTTGGGAAGGTACTTTCAGGAAGCTCACATACTTATTGGGAGCACGCCATAGGCGCCCACAGCAGGAGTGGAGGAGTATGCATCTCTATTGGCCCAAGTCTCACCACCTGTGTACAAGACCGTGGGACGATAATGGCAAGGAGGGTTCTATGAATCAGATTGGATATTGGGGACTCGTGCCTTGGAGTCCTCAATGTCTATGTCCCTACAAAGGTTAGGGCACGCAGCAAGTTCAGTGGAGTCTTGCTGGGGCGGTTGGATGGGTTTTATCTGGGAGAGTGGGGAGGCTCTCGTGGAGGCCAAATTGAGCAGTTGGCAAGCACTACTTTGTTCGATCACTGCCCGGTTCTCCTGACACTTGATCCCCCAGCATCCGCTCTGGACACATGATCCTGTCAGATCCCTGACGACTCGATCTGTAGGAACGAGGAGGTGACGAGAACAAATAGAGTAGATTTGGACCAACAAGTGGGGCATAAGGGACCGGATTGCAAAGGAGGTTGTAGAGGTCCTAGCCGAGTTGAGCAGTATCTAGCCCAAGAGGTAGCCATAAAGGCCAGGCAGCAGAGCTGTGAGGAGGAGAGAGCACTCCTGTGGGACCTTGTAGCCACGCAGAGATTATTATAGGAGGCACTAGGGGATCCCACCCTCCATGCACAGGAGGCGTGCACACGAGCAGCCATTGCTGGCCTAGAGGACAGGTGCTCGAAGTTCTCTTTCCGCACCTCAGCAGCTTTCTGGGCGCGGAAAGGGGACACAGTGTGCAAGGAGTTTTTTCAGGTGTACCAGCCTCGCACCTCAAGACAGTAGATATGCAGCCTTCGAGATCAGTATGGGAGGACTCGTTCTAGCCCAAAAGAGATGATGGAGATTGCCACTGACTACTACAGACGCCTTTTCCAGCACGAGATAGCCTTAGCTAGAGGACAACAATGTAGGCAGCACGTCTGGGATCACATCCCGTCCCTCGTCATAGAGGAGATGGGATGCTCCCTTCTAGCCCCCTTCACACAGACGAAGTAGAGGACGCTTTCCATACACAGGACGGGCAGAAATGCCCGAGAGAGGATGGCCTCTCTTCACCACCTACTAGGAGGTGGTGAAGGTCCCCCTACTGATGGCCTTCCAGGAGATTTTCACTTCAAGATAGATGCCAGGGAGTCTTTCAACAGGCCTTATCAGTCTACTCCCCAAAGGGGGAGACCGCGGTTGGAGCTTTCCCAGTGGAGATGAATCACCTTATTGTCAGTGGCCTATAAGGCACTGGCAAAGATGACTAGTAGGCGACTACGCCCCGTGCTTCCAAATATTATCCATGACACACAGACAAGCTTTGTCCAGGATAGGAGCATCCTAGACAATGTATTTACCTTCTTTGAGGTGACAGAGTGGGTGCAACACAGTGGGCAGAGACTGGTCGTTCTACTCTTGGATTTGGAGAAAGCTAATGACAGGGTGGACTGGGATTTCCTAGAGGGCACTATGGTGAGGTTGGGATTCCCCCAGGTTTGGATTTGCGGAGTCTCGGCCCTTTACAGATCGGCCACCAGCAGGGTTCTCATAGGCGGAAGGTGAGGGGAGGAGTTTCGGTTGGAGAGATTGGGTCGAGAGGGCTGCCCCCTAGCCCCATATCTGTTTCTTCTCTTTGCAGAGGTGATGTCTCACTTCCTCAGGTCACGTGTGAGCGGATTACGCGGCCTCCGACTTCCAGTGAGAGATGAGACTGAGTTATTAGACTCAAAGTATGCAGATGATATAACACTCCACATAGAGGATGATGAGTTGATGCTGGAGAGAATGAGGTTGGCTCTTGACTGTTCTGTTCTGCAGCGGGAGCGAAAATCAACAGGCGAAAGTCGGTTGGTTTCCTCACAGACCTGAACTCTAGCATGGAGTGGGGCATCCACCTGGGATTTAGATGGGTGAGCAAAGGGCAGACCAGCTGGTACCTAGGGTTCCAAGTGGGACTTGACATCACTTCTGCCTAGCAGTTTCCTCCAGTCCTTTATTCTATTCGGAGGAAACTGATCTACTGGAGCACTGCTCGCCTCTCACTAGCCAGCCGAGCCCTGGCGGTTAACCAGATCCTCCTAGCAACGGCCTTGTACATCGCCTCGCGTTGGTGCTTCTCCTCATCATGCGTAGTGCAGCTTCGCCACCTAGTGCAGAATTTCCTTTGGTTAGGGTCAAATGGTTCTAGGAATTCTGGGGCTAAGGTGGCGTGGACGACCATCATACGGCATCGGTTAGAGGGAGGGCTTGGGATCATTGACCCAGAGTATTAGAGTATGGCCCTCTTGGGCAAGCTAGTTGTCTGCGGCCTCACATCAGGCGGGCAGACCTAGAAGGTCTTATTACACGAGGGCCTCTAGGACTGTAGACCGAGGCTTGGTAGTGAATGGAGGCCGTCCGTGAGATGAATCTTCACGTCAGCCAAGATTACTCCCCCCCCAAAATCACCTTGCCTACACATCTTACTCCATGTGTGGCAAGGCCCTAATCTAGATTCCACCACGCTGCAAGGAGGAGATAGACCGTCAGCCATTGATCTGCAACCCTCAGGTCAAAGATTGGGTAGCGGCACAGATCGGCGAGTGCCCCCACATCTAATGGGCTGGTTGGGAGGCCGGCCCGGCTCGTACCATCAGGACATGGCGGGAGGTGTACAGGATGGCGGACAAGGAGGTGCTGCGGCGAGTATCAAGTTGCCAGAGAGGAGTGGAGTTGAGGAGAAGGGAGATAGATGCAACAATACCTCTCGAGTGGCTTGTTCCCCCGATACGAGAGCCGATAAAGTTCGGGGAGGTATGGGCAGCTAGGTTTTCACCAACAAGCATCCCCCTACAGGTGGCAGGTAGAGTGGGCGGTGCTCAGCAGGGGACTTTCTTCGCCGTTCAGGAGGGGGGGCGTCTGGCCCTTGATAGAGGGCAGCAGGATGAGGGGATAGCCGCCCTTTCATGGAGGAGGATTCAGGTGGTGGGCCTTTAGGGGAAGACATGGTGACTGGACCCCTATGTTTTATGGAAGGAGCTCAAGGAGTGGCGCCTTTGGATTTGGGAGGGCAGACCACTTGATGAGCTGGAGTGGGATCCAGGAGAGTGGCTATGGCCGGCCACTACGGTTGCCAAGAAGCCATCCAGGTTCCTGGAGTATACTACTAGGATTGGCAAACATGTACTGATGCAGGAGGATATGGATTGAGCGCCATCACGTAGCAGGCACTGGGCGGAGCACAACATCACGGAGCCTTTCCGACAGACCTTCTGGCGCCGCCTATGGGATAGCTGGAGGCTGAGGAGGGTGTCGTATTTCTTATGGCTGGTGGCACATGGAGGCTTGGCGGTGGGAAGTTGGGTTGCACAGATGCAGAAGGAGGGAGGTTGTAAGCGCTGCACACGGCTGCCTTTGGAAACCCCAAAGCACTGCCTTTGGTCATGTGAGGAGGCATAGCTCGTGTGGAGAGGAGTATGCCGCATCCTTCGCTGTATAGCACCTAGCCTTGGATATATCTCATGGGGAGCTTTCTATTGGCAGGCAATCAGCTAGGGCCGTCACCTTCCGTATGAGGCCGCGATGCAGGACACAATATTCATTATCGAGGCAGGGTCATGCGCAAGGGTCGGTTTGGAGGCTCTACCCATCTACCAGATACTGGAGCCCATAGCAGACCAGTCGGAGGTATGGGAGATCATAGGGAGTCTTGCATATCTAGAAGGCGCGATGTTAGGAGGCTTTCGGCAGAGAGAGACTTTCAATACAGGCGACCTTAGCGGAGCTCTAGACCTCCATCATCCACTTCCTCCGCAGCCGATGGGACTAGGTGCAGGGCGAGTCTAGGGCTGCTCATCAAGAGCTCCGTTGTCAGATAAGTAGTAGCAACACCCCGGCTCTCAGCTCCACAATCTTCACTAGCACGATGGCTATCCACTCTAGCAAGGTGGTGACCCATCCCTTCTACGTAGCACCTCCCACTGGGTCCCTTATATAAATTTGTAAGAGGTTAGCTCTATGAAAAACAGCATAGAGCTTTTATGCATTTTCCATGGTAATTGGGATTTTGAGAGGCAGCCATACCCCCTTGCAAATTGGGATGATTCTTTTGGAGGCTGTTGCAAGCGATGATGTCACCTTGATTTTCCTAGGCTGTAAGTAAATTCTTTTGATTTTATGCCCTTCCAAAGGCTTTTGGCCTTGTATTAAAAGCAATGTATCAGCTGATATGGTGCCTGATCCTTCGCTTCCGTCCATGGTCATGAAGCCAGTAGTTGCTTGTCATCAAGCAACATTCAATTTGCTGAAGTCACCACCTAATCAAATTAGCACCATCCCCCCCCATCGTTGCTGCATTTTCCACCGTGTTCTGCTTTGATCTTCAAGACAATAGTACTCTGGCTTGCAGGGGGTAGGCCAGTCCTAAAGCACCCAAGGAATTACAGTCAAAGCCCTCCCTGGCTCCTTGGCGTCTCCTAGCCTATGACAGTCCCTACAAAGAGACCTCTCATATTCGGTGTTAGTTCTAGAATTCCGCAGGAGAAAATCCAGCTCCCTTGGTCCAGAGCCCACACAACTATCCTTGAGGGAGGCATGGCGCATCAATCATAGTTTGAGCCTATATTTAAAAATTCTCTTTTAGAAAAACCATAGACATTTGTTCAAACAGTCTTTTAACACAACAAGCAAATCCTCTTGTGCATAAGTGCCTGTATAGGTCCAGAGATTAGTCACTCTCCTCATCCATGCAACTGATTGTCTAGCTTGTCAATCATTGTTGTGTCTCTATGGATGTTATGTTCAGACTGATAATGTGTTCTCCTGCCTTTGAGTTTCTTGCCTTAGAGGCTGTCATCATCTTCATGATGTCTATATCATGAGTGCCATTTATGCTGCCATAAAACATTCCTTGCAATGCTGCATCCATCCTCAAGCTAAGTGCAAAACTGACCGTTACTGCAGCATCTCACCATGACTGTCACCTTTGTATGCTGGTCATCATTCACTTATGCTAGTCATGATCAGAGACATGTAGGCTACCCTAATAAATACTCATCCCTGCTGCTGCTTCCCACGGTTTGCATTTTCATTAAACTCTCTCTAGATATCTTCTCTTAGTTGAGGCCATCTTTGAAACATGAATGCTTGTTGTCTCCACTATCAATGGTGAAACTAAAGGTGATGACAATCCACCAACCTTCATAGAAGGCTTGTTTCAATCACCAACACTTGCATTATACTCAAATTGACCTAAACCTGGCCACTTGTCTTGTAGATGGATGGAGATATTGAGCTTATCTAAGGATGGGTCTACAAAAATTATAGTGGGATCTGGAAGAGTGGGCTACACTATTCAGGTTGGAAAGGAGAAAACAAATGTACATGGTCAGAGCACACCCAACAACCACCTCCCATTGGCATACGGAGGGAATCTCAAATGAACTTTTATATGGATTTTGGTGGAGGCTACACGATAGCTTTAGGCCTAGGAAGATATCCCTCTTCCTATGGCTTGTAGATCATACGAGCTTAGCTATTGGCACTTGGCTTGGATATGGTAGGGACCTAGTGGCATATGTGAGATGCAACAAGCTAGAAGAGACACAAAGATACTACCTATGGGATTGCCTTAGAGCCCATGAGATATGGAGCAGAACCTTAGGATGATATTCCATGGCACAACAAAGAGCATGATGGCGACCTAGGGGGTTGTAGCTTGGGTTAAAGATAGAGACCTAGCATGTGGCTAGGAGGATGTTTAGGGGATTTTTTCTTTTCTCATCATTGGACAGCATCTGAGCATGATCCCCACTGCAAACTACTCACATAAGCGCAATGAACCTAGGGACATTATCACAGATGGGAGTTGATTGTTATTGGCCTTCAAGATGTACCAATGATGGAGACTTTATTGACGATTTGGATAGTGTTAACCGTCGGAAAAGCAAGACACAAGAAATTTGAAAAATCGGAAGTGGAAGAAAGTCCCAAGCATAGTTGCGAGAAACGTCGGAACGGGAATGAAAACGGGAACGGGAACGCTAATTTTTGGAAGGGGCAAAATGGGAACTCCAAAAAGTTTTAGAAGGGGCACCAACACAAGGTGATGTACTAGGTCATCGCTAGGAGGACCTGGTTAACCACCAGGGCTCGGTCGGCTAGTGAGAAGCGAGCCGTGCTCCAGTAGATCAGTTTCCTCTGAATAGAGTCAAGGACAAGAAGAAAGTGTTGGACAGGAGTGATGTCGAGTCCCACCTGGAACCCTAGGTACCGGACGGTCTATCCTCTGCTCACCCATCTAAATCCCAAGTGGACGCCCCACTCCGTGCCAGAGTTTCGGTCTATAAGGAAACCGACCGACTTTCGTCAATTGATTTTCGCTCCCGCTGCAGAACAAAACACGTCAAGAGCCAGCCTCACTCTCTCCAACATCATCTCATCGTCCTCAATGTAGAGTGATGTATCATCTACATACTCTGAGTCTAATAACTCAGTCTCCTCTCTCACTGGAAGTCGGAGGCCGTGTAATCTGCTCACTCGTGACCTGAGGAAGTGAGACATCGCCTTTGCAAAGAGTAGAAATAGGTATGGGGCGAGGGGGCAACCCTATTAAACAAATCTCTCCAGCTGAAACTCCTCCCCTCGCCTTCCGCCTATGAGAACCCTTCTTGTGGCCGATCTGTAAAGGGCATAGACCCTACGAATCCAAACCTGGGGGAACCCCAACCTCACCGCGGTGCCCTCTAGGAAACCCCAATCCCACCTTGTCATAAGCTTTCTCGAAATCTAAGAGTAGTACGGCCCGTCTTTGCCCACTGTGCTGAGCCCACTCTGTCGCCTCAAAGAAGGTAAATACATTGTCTAGGATGCTCCTGTCCTGAACAAAGCCTGTCTGTGTGTCATGGATGATGTCTGGAAGCACGGGGCGTAGTCTCCTACCAATCATTTTTGCCAGTGCCTTATAGGTCATTGACAATAAGGTGATCGGTTTCCACTGGGAAAACTCCAACCGTTCTCACCCTTTGGGGAGAAAACTGATAAGGCCTGCCGAAAGACTCCCTGACATCTGTTCTGAAGTGAAAATCTCCTGAAAGGCCATCAGTAGGGGATCCTTCACCACTTCCCAGTACGTAGTGAAAAAGACCTTAGAGAGGCCATCCTCTCCCGGGCATTTCTGCCCATCCTGTGTATGGAAAGCCTCTTCTGGTTCCTTCTCTGTGAAGGGGGCTAGGAGGAAGTATCCCATCTCCTCTGTGACGAGGGACGAGATATGATCCTAGACCTGCTGTCTACATCTTTGTCCTCTAGCTCAAGCTGTCTCCTACTGGAAAAGCCGCGTGTAATAGTCGGTGGCAATCTCCATCACCTCGTTTAGGCTAGAACGAGTCCTCCCATACTAATCTCGAAGGCTACGTATTTGCTCTCCTGCGGTGCGAGGTTGGTGCACCTGGAAGAACTCCATGCACATCGTGTCCCCCTTCTATGCCCAAAAGGCTGCGGAGGTTCGAAAAGAGAACTTTGAGCACCTGTCCACTATGCCAGCAATGGCTGCTCGCGCGCACACCTGCTGTGCATGGAGGGTGGGATCCCCTGGTGCCTCCTATAATAATCTTTGCGTGGCTGCAAGGTTTCGCCGGAGTGCTCTCTCCTCCTCCCAACTCTGCTGCCTGGCCTGTATGGATGCCTCTTGGCAGATTCTGCTCGACTCGGCTAGGACCTCTGCAACCTCCTCTGCTATCCGGTCCCTCTTGTCCAACTCTTTGGTCCAAATTTGCTCTATTTGTCTCATCACCTCCTCCCTCCTATAGATTGAGTCAGGGATCCGACAGGATCGTGTGTCTAGGGCAGATGCTGGGGGATCAAGTGTCAAGAGAAGCAGGCAATGATCGGACAACGTGATGCTTGCCAACTGCTCAATCTGGCCTCCACGAGAGCATCCCCACTCTCCCACATAAAACTTGTCCAACCGCTTCAGCAGGACTCCACGTAGCCGCCTGTATCCCCAAGAGAAGTCCAACGACCTCTCCCTCCTATGGAAGGCAGGGTCTCTCCATGCATCGCGTGCTCCTGTTAAATGATGTAGATCTAGGACATGACACAAGCTATGGTGGATCAAAGATGTAAACCAAGTTCATAATGACATGGACAAGTAGAGACAAACTATTACACAAGTGAATTAGCTTCCAAGATAGATTAGCTTGGACTCATAAACACAATCTTGTGTAGAATTGACAATGACAAGACACTTAACTGAAAGTACAAAGCATCATGATATTGTATTCATTTCATAGTCAAGTACAATGCTTTATAGACTTTGAGTTGTTCCACTCTCCTCACTGTGCATATGGGATTCAGGACAGCTCCTCTTGGAGCATACATCATTTGTCTATTTCTCAACATCCCTCCTCAAATGATGAGTCCCTACACTTGCTGGCTTTTGCCCCCCCCTACATGATAACATGGCTCGGAAGACTAGCTCATAGGCAGCCTAGTCAAGTTAAAGCTTGAGACTTTACATCTTTGGCAAGGGTTTTTACAAATCAAATCCACTAAGGGAACAAATTTCTTAAAACAGTTTGTCATAGTTGTTAATGGTAGCGGAAGTATCTTTTTCTTCTTCTTCATTCATGAATTGATTTTGGTGGTGGTTATTCTGCATCTGCTGTGCTCTTTTCTTGTGGAAGCATTCACTAGCAATATGGCCAGTTTTACCACAATAATGACATGTCATCCGATTCTTGTTGTCGGTGTTGAATCCTCGACCTCTTCCTTTGGGTCCAGTAGCTCCTCTAGTGTATAAGAGGTTTTCCCTTGAGCTAGTTTCTTTTGCATCTTTGCTTTTAAATTTGCTTTCTTCATCAAGCAGCAAGTGCTCAATATCTTTGAGTGAGAGACTCGGAACATTACTTAGAGTGGACACAAGGTTCTCATATGGATCCTTGTTTACACTTGCAAGCACTACGGCTATTGCTTCATCTTCATCAATATTCTTTTTAAGAGTTGCAAGCTGAGTTTTTAAACTCTTAAACTTATTAATGTGTATGGTCATAGAAGCACTGCCTTTGATATCCAGTTTATAAAACTGCATGAGAAGTTTTACCTTTGAATTCTTTGCTTGGGTACCAAACATTCTATCAAGTTCCTCCCAGGTGGTTCTAGCATTTCTAATGCCAGATATATGATGTAGCACATCATCACTTAGTCCCCAGGCAATGAGGCCTAGTGCCTTATTATTCATCTTCTTCCATTCTTTGGATTTGAACTGGTCTTTCAACAAACCTGTCTTCATCATCTTCCTTCTTGTTGTCTGCATCATCTTCAAACAGGTCCCACAAGTCTTTCCGCATTAGGTGATACATGGTCTTTTCCTTCCAGGCATGGAAGCCTTCTCCATTGAACTTTGCTATTTGCTCAAGCTCTGCCATGTTGAGCAGCTCCAATTTACTGAAAAAAAGACCAGCAAGGGGAATTTGTGAAGTGTCACAAGGAGATCAGTGTCAACTGACACTAGTTGAGTATCAATAGATACTATTCTTGAGCTTAGTATTGAATGTCGGTGCTTGATCTTCTTCTTGCTTGTTGATTTGAAGTGTTAATCTTGCTGGGAACTGAGTTCAGATTCAGATAAGAGTGGCAGTGTGTCCCCTAAATTGAAGGGAATAAGAATTTGAAGGAAAAAGTGAGCTTGGACCTTGATGGCTATGGCTTCCTGGATTAGGGTTTCTGTAGCAGCCTGGTTTTTTGCTCTGTGTGGATTATACACTTGATCATTCTTAAAACTTTTTACATGGCAATGAAGCTTATCTTATGGGCTACAAAAGCCCTATGGTGGCTGCAAGAATTGCGCTGCATATTGTACGTGCAGCTGTACGAATCGTCACGCTGTTGCAGACTGCGCCGTTTCTGCAGATCACGCAATGCTGCCTTCTGTGGATGATAATGTCGCTGTCCGATGTGATAGGCTGAAGCGTCTTGAGCAAGGAAAGATATTTCCAGAAGGAATCACTTGAAGATATGGCCCGTAGAGAGAGATCCAAGTGCTCCAAGGTGGGTAGGTGCAGTCTGGCTATGGTTGCCACAAGGTCCAACTGAGATTTGAAGTTGAAACTGGAGTTATGAGCTGAATGTGAGCTGGTTAGAGATCACCAAAGGTGAAGGGAGACTAGAGATTCAGAGTATGGGCTGTGCCATGCCCAACTGGGCTCTGATACCATGTTAAACGATGTGGATCTAGGACATGACACAAGCTATGGTGGATCAAAGATGTAAACCAAGTTCATAATGACATGGACAAGTAGAGACAAACTATTACACAAGTAAATTAGCTTCCAAGATAGATTAGCTTGGACTCATAAACACAATCTTGTGTAGAATTGACAATGACAAGACACTTAACTGAAAGTACAAAGCATCATGATATTGTATTCATTTCATAGTCAAGTACAATGCTTTATAGACTTTGAGTTGTTCCACTCTCCTCACTGTGCATATGGGATTCAGGACAACTCCTCTTGGAGCATACATCATTTGTCTATTTCTCAACAGCTCCTACTGCCAGTAGAAAGACCTCCCATGCCTCCTGCTCCTACCCAGCCATGCCCTGGTAGTTTGTGCCTCTGCCTTGCTGGTCCTCGAAAGCCTCCAGGTTGTTGAAGTCACCTCTAACGATCCAGGAGTCCACCTCTGGAAGTCCATCTGCGATCTCCACCCAAAACATGCTCCGTGCCCTAACCTCCATAGGGGCATAGACATTGAGGACTCCAAGGCACGAGTCCCCAATATCCAATTTGATCCATAGAACCCTCCCTATCACTATCGTCCTGTGATCTTGTACACAAGCGGTGAGACTCGGGCCAATAGAAGTGCATACGCCTACACTCCTGCCGTGGGCACCTATGGCGTGCTCCCAGTAAGTGTGTGAGCTGCCTGGAAGTACATTCCCTACCGGCTGGGCCTGGGTGGGGGTGAGCTTGTGCTCCTGTAGAAGTAAGATGTCAATCCGTCCGGCAAGGGCAGGCTACAGTTCCTGCCAAACAGCCCCACTGTAGTGGAGACTATTCACATTCCAGGATGCAAGGTGTAAGCTCATGGGAAAACTTGTGACTGACCGAACAGGCATCTGATCGGTGTGGAGGCTGCTAATGAGGAGGAGAAACTATGATGCATACAAGTACGCTTTGCCGCCAGTTTGGATGGCGAACTCCAGTTCCCCATGGTGGCTCTCGGCTGGACCAAAGGGGTGATAGATGCTCCAGGTGGTATCAATGCATCTATCAACCATGCTGAGAGTCGTGACTCCGTACACTGGTAGAAATGGGCCGCCTGTGCTAGGGGCCACTCGATCATATCCCTCGGGGCTCTCCACTGTGGAGGGGATCAAAAGATAATGCTCAAGTGTGGGACCTCGGCACCAGCCCACCAGTTAATGTCCATCATGCAACCACACCATTGTTGTGCAAACAATGCTAGTCCTTCTTCCCCCATCCACTGGGAGATGTGGTTTGCCACCTGACTCTTCAACTCCTCTATCTGTGTAGTCTTCCACTCCCCTGAGTGAGAGGACCGAAGAAAAAAGGCGTAGTTAGTAGATGGACCTTGCCCCTCCTTCGCTTACGAACCACGAAGATTCCCACCTCTAGAGGTAGTGGGAACTCTCTGCGCTCCGCAACTCTCGGGTAGAACCATGGGCCGCTGCGGAATAACTCCTGTGGCAACAGCTGTGCCTGTCTCGGGAAAGTATGCCAGGCAGCAGGGGTGGATGAGCTGGTGGCTATATGGGAGGGGGGAGACTCCTGGTGCGAGGAGGATGTAGGCATATGTGGCTCATCACCTCCTGTGGGAGAAGGGGGGGTGTTGAGCTAAAATATGCATTACTTGCTGATTAGCCTCTTAAACAACCCCAAAACACACTAAAAATGCTCTTTTAGAGTAAGCCCTTCCACATCTATAAATAGATAGGCTGCCCCCATTTAGCCATCATCCTTGTTTTGCAGGTTACACCAGCCCACACACCCTCTGCTGCTATTGACGCCCAGTTTCCAGCCTGCAGCCCGCCTCCATCTGTTGTCCAGCCATCATCGACTGCAACCACATCATCTTCAGCCTGTCCATTGCTGTAGGCGAAAGCTCTCAGCTGTTGGCGACTGCTCCAAACTATCCCAGACTGCTGTTCAGCCTGCTGTCCATCATCTCCAGGGTCAGCCAGCCTGCGTTTTCAGCATTGCAAGCCCTGATATTCTCAGACACTGTTTCAGCCTGCTGTTTACAGCAGAATGTGCATAGTTTCCAGCCCCCGATCGGTGGTACACTGCTGCGTTTACCAGTTTCCAGCCTCCAGAGTGCTGCGTTTTGGTGACCAGCCTACTGCCATTCACTATTCAGCACTCCTACACTCCGACTGGTGGTCACAGACTTGGGATCCGTCTTTGGTGGACGTCACACTCCGACATTGCTCTGCCCTTGAGCACACTGTACACTCTTATATTCATTTACAGCATTCATTCACTTCAAAGTTGTGTTCTCTCTCTCCCTTCTTCTGTTTGTGTTTGAGTTTTGAGTTTTGCATTTAGGGTTTGAGTTTTTCCCTCTGTGTCTGTGTCTATGTCTTTGTGTTTTTGTCATGGTCGTACATTGTGTGTCCTCAGTTCAACCCTAGCAGTCTTCTTAACATGGTATCAGAGTCGGTGCTCTTGTAAAGAGTATCCTGCGGATATTGTGGAGAGCTAGTCTTTGTGCGAGGCACACAATACGACTCGTAACCGAATCACAATGTCCCAGACACCTTCTCCAGTTCCTATGATGTCTTATCAGGCTTCTCCATCATTGGAGGCCCTGAGATGGCATTATGGACTCGCTGAGGAGGACGACACTCCACCTTCACCAGATTTCACTAACATGACAGAGGACTTTGAGGAGTACTATAGCAACAAGTACGGTGATGTTTATACCCCTCCTATCAATTTTGCTACCACATTCGGACCGGTTGGGAGGCTGGCCACCTCTCCGATCATGGAGGACATACAGTATTCGGAATGTCTGGTGATCCATCTTCATCATCTCCGCCGGGTCCAATGTCAAGTTTGTACAATGCTTTTGTGTTGCATGAATCAAAACCCTTGCATGTTTCTTCTTTCAAGGTATAGGATCCGGATGGCTTTGCATATGTGAACTTCAATAGAGGGGGCTCACGAAGCAAACGAAATTCAGGTACATCTACAGCTTCTGTTTCATTTGAGCACACAGTTCTGACTTCCCTCCCATCCCACCCTCTTCTATATCACACCTTGATCATCTCTCGTCATCTTTCCAAAATCTTGGATTATACTCCACATCTGCATCACACACCCTAGGGGTTGGATCTACCACCTCCGCCCCTAGCACCTTTTCCTTCTCCACCCCATTCTCTACCTCTTTGCACCATGGTACTTCGTTAGGGGGAATGCCACCCTTTAACACAATGCCTCTCATCTTTCAGCAAATGAGCACACCCATCACTCCTGGGTCGATTGTGATGGGCATCTCCCTCGCTATCCCCAGCTTCACATCTCCCATGACCACTCATACACAGGGGTTTCCATCCTCAGCTTATGGTGCGTCTTCACACTCTCCTTGGGTTACACCTACGCAGGGATTCCCATCTTCTGCTCCCCGTGTTCCCATCCCACCTCCTTGGGTTCCTCATGTGGCTACCATGCCCATGCCTAGTCAGCCCATCCCTACCTATGGATCCACCTTGCACACTATCCGCATGCCTGGTGGGCACTCTGGGGCCCATTCCCAAGTGTACTCCACTCCCCCATCCTACCCCCACTACACTTTTTCACACTATCCATCTCCGAGCACTACCATTCCTGTTGCAATGGCCAAGAATGCCTTCACGGATAAGACACGTTTTAACAGGTCAAATTTCACTACTTGGTCGAATTTCATACAACAAGTGCTTGAGTCTCAAGGCCTTTGGGACCTCGTCATTGGTCTAGAGTCTATGCCGGACCCTCGACTAGCTCACTCTGACTACATCCATCAATGGAGAGTCTGCAATGCTACAGCCAATGTTGAGTTGATGCAGGGATTGCTTCCTGAGTTTCACTCTCAGTTGCAGCACTTCCCGCTCGCGTTAGAGCGTTGGAGTCACCTTCTTGACCGCTATGCGGCTCGTGATTGTACTCGGCGCATCAATCTCGACTTTGAGCTTCAAGAGTTCTCTGTTTCTACTTACTAGTAGAAAAGAAAGATTTACCTTTATCTTTTTGACTAGTTGTTACAAAAGCTTGGTTTGCAATAGACATAATGAACCTATATTGCCTAAATTGTTCTTCTTGTAGCAAAACAAAAACTAACTCATCAAATGACAAAGCATTTGGATTTTCTCTCATTATCAAATGAAGAGTAGATGCAAGAATTTGATAAGAATTAGGAAGATCATTGAGAACAATCTCCACGAGTGAACTATTTAGTAAAATCTCATCTATAACAATCAATTGCTCCTAAAGATTTTTCATCTTTGTCGAAAAACTATCCATAGAGTCACCTTCATCCATATGTTCACTCTCTAACTTCTTAAGAAAGGGGATGATCTGAAAGTCAAGTTGGCTGACTATAGGCAGTTACTTGCCGAGTTTGCCACTACTGGCTCTCCAAAGTCAGATGACGATCATGTTACATTATTCTTGAATTAGTTGCCCGCAAAATACTTCAATTTCATTCAACACATCATCTCCCAACCTTGATTGCCAACCTTCTACGAGTTTGAGTGCCAGTTCTTGCGTTACGCAAGGCTACATGATCAAGTCCACAAGAAATCCTCATCACAGCCTTATTCAAAGCAGAGGGGATTGGTTGCTTCTTCTTCGGAAGGAAAAATCACCAGTGGCAAGAACTCGCTAGATGCGAAGGCAAGCCAATCAAAGGGTGACTCCTCTTCCTCCGATGGAACCAAAGAATCAAGAGCTATTTGGCAGCAACTTCCTAAGAAAAACCGGTTTTGTACACACTGCCAAAGAGCAGGCCATGTGGTCTTCCACCTAAAAAGCCTCAGCGGACCGCTGCGAATTCACAGTCCAATGGGGCTATGCCTTCCGCTGCTGCCCCATCTGCTTCTCCAACCCCCACAGCGACTGCTGGACATGTGGCACCCGCACAGTCTCAGCGGCCATCCTTCTCTACTCCTGAAGGATTGGTTGATTGGTCTGCAAGTTCCGATCCCGTTGCACTTCATGCATCTATCTCACCTTCCTCCCCACCTCGTCAGGCGTTCACTTGGCAGAGCCCTGCTACTGGATGTGCGCGATGGTGGCCACCTTCTTAGACTAGCATGTCTCTAGGTCCTTTTTGATACCCTAGGTCAGTCTAGCATTCATTTTACGCACTCTTAGAGTCGGGCCCATAGGATTTTTGTCTCTACATTTTAAGTCTTCCGCTGCATTTACTCACACACACATACACATTTGCATCTTTGCACTTGTTCCTTCAGTTAGCTTTTCATTTTAGTTTTGTTTTGTTTTTGGAGCATCTCACTACTGACCTCTATGATTGCAGAATTTGATCTCCTTTGCAGGTTTTGTTTTCAGTGTAGAGCTAACATGCAGGTTTGCCCAATCCTACCTAGGCTAGAGACTTGGGATGTGTGCCGTTCCTTCATGGTTTCATCATCCTTGGAGTTTTGCTCTTCTACCAACATGGAGGCTTCCCCTCCCGAGGCGGATCGTGCAACATCTCTCTTGATGCTATCATGGGGGTGACTTCTACCTAGCTCTTCTTGCTGAGATGCTCCCTCCTGCTCTTCATTCCTTATGGTTCTTGGCACCACACGAAGACCGACATCGGGCTTCTCTTCCTTCTTCGGCATCTACATCCAGGTTGAGAGGGGGTTCCTACTCTTCTTGGTATTCTACAGGCTTCAGCATTTTGTCTTCGACATCGGCTTCTCCCCCCTGTTATACCTTACCCTTTGCATTGCATGATTTCATCATCTTTGTACTAGGACGCTTGGACAAGTAAACAATTTTCCCATGAGGGACACTCTCCAAGTTGCACCTACTGCATGAGCATTCTTTAGCATGTAGCATACTTTGCATCTCATTGTGCAAAGCACCACTTGAGCGGATCCTAAGCTGTTTCCATCGGCGGCTGTTGTTACCAAATCACCATCCTTCTTCATCACATGGATACCTCATCACCTACTTTTCCTCGTCATCAACTCCCTGAGTGGATGGGTTAGCTTGTATTGTTTTGTGATGTGTTGGGTGTACCCTCCCTACTTCCGTCTTCTAGGTCACTAGTTCTCAATCGGTCGCATCCCATAAAATTTACCACACTTATTCAAAAAAAAAAACACACAAAAAACACAAAAGTTCCATGTAGTTCTATCCGCTTTTGTAGGGCTTGGTAGGCCATTGGGCAGCCAACGTGCACCCTTTGTTCGATGCCCTGTTCTCTCTGGGGTGACTACTTGGATTCCCTTGGTAAGATAACCATCACCTCTGTAGTCTTGGTAGGCCATTGGGCAGCCGACGTGCACCCTTTGTCCGATACCTTGGCTGCTTTGGGGTGGGACGCCTTGGGGTACATCAACATCACAATGGCTGGCCTAACCTTTTAGCTCAGTTTTGGGCTTGAGAGGGGGTGATAAGCTAAAATATGCATTACTTGCTGATTAGCCTCTTAAACAGTCCCAAAACACACTAAAAATACTCTTTTAGAGTAAAACCCTAAAACAGGAAGCGGTTCGAGAGAGTTCAGTGGAAACCCTAAAACTAGAAGCGGTTCGAGAAAGTTCAGTGGAAACCCTAATTTTTGGGGCGCCCTTCCACATCTATAAATAGACAGCCTGCCCCCATTCAGCCATCATCCTTGTTTTGCAGGTTACACCAGCCCACACACCCTCTGCTGCTGTTGGCGCTCAGTTTCCAGCTTGCAGCCTGCCTCCATCTGCTGTCAAGCCATCATCGACTGCAGCCACATCATCTTCAACTTGTCCATTGCTGTAGGCAACAGCTCTCAGCTGCTGCTGACTGCTCCAAACTGTCCTAGACTGCTGTTCAGCCTGCTGTCCATCATCTCCAGGGTCAGCCAACCTGCGTTTTCAGCATTGCAAGCCCTGGCACTCTCAGACACTGTTTCAGCCTGCTGTTTACAGCAGACTGTGCATAGTTTTCAGCCCCTGATCGGTGGTACACTGCTGCGTTTACCAGTTTCCAGCCTCCAGAGTGCTGCGTTTTGGTGACCAGCCTACTGCCATTCACTATTCAGCACTCCTACACTCCGACTGGTGGTCACAGACTTGGGATCCGTCTTTGGTGGACGTCACACTCCGACATTGCTCTGCCCTTGAGCACACTGTACACTCTTACATTCATTTACAACATTCATTCACTTCAAAGTTGTGTTCTCTCTCTCCCTTCTTCTGTTTGTGTTTGAGTTTTGCGTTTAGGGTTTGAGTTTTACCCTCTGTGTCTGTGTCTGTGTCTTTGTGTTTCTGTCATGGTCGTACACTCTGTGTGTCCTCAGTGTAAACCCTAGCAGTCTTCTTAACAGGGGGTTGGGTCTGGGGTGGATCACTTGAACCGGGTGTGGATCAGGGGGGGTGCTCGGTAGGGGAGGTAGTGGCGGGGAAGAGGATCAAGGGATGGTGGAATGGACGGAGGTGCATGGCGGGTGTGGGGGGGGGGCTGGTGGCCCCGAAAAGGGGGGCTGTGGGCCAGGGTGAGTGGGGAGGGGGGGGGGGTGGGGGGGAGGGGGTGGGTGTGGGTGTGGGGGTTGTGGGATCTTATGTAAGGTAGTCTGTGGCACGGTTAGTGGATGTGGGGGGCTGCGATCCTGCCTGGTGGGATGGGCAGGGGGTGCTGTGGAGTACTCTGCTGAGGGGGCGTCGCTCACCCACCTACTCCCTGCTGTCGAGGTTGGATTTGAGGAGCTGGCTGCGCCCCCCAACCCCCCCCCCCCCCCCCCCCCCCTTCCCCTTCTGCCATCTCCTCTCTGTCGTCTCTGGATCCGTGTGAAGCCGTTAGCGTCTCCCTGCGGGCCTATCGGCGGAGCTGCCTTGGCTCCGAAATGCGTACAAATTGCTGCCTAATGCCCAAAGTTGTGGTAGCGCAGGCACTGCCCTGGTTGCCCAGTCACAATGACCTGCTACCTAAAGGAGTGCCCGCCCGCCTCAATCTCTAGGAGCCGTGGGATATTCTTAATTCCTGCTGCTATCACTGCATCCGCAAAAGACGCAGGAAGGACAATGTTGAAGAGTCGTCCAAAGTCTTCCACCAACTCACGATACTCTATCGCCAGGCCGGGAAAAAGAAGGGTGACCAAGTGCTGAAGAAACTTGTTGCGGAGAGCAAATGCCTTCACAGTAAAGCCAATGTACCAAGGGACCATATATATGACCCCCTTCGTGGACGCATATGGTGAACTGGCAAGTAACTCGCGAGCTGCATCTGCCAAACTAAGCCGGATCATGAAGATCCCTTAGCCCATTAGGACGGCCTCCATGATCTGCGCTGTGCCAATGCACAGCATGGAGTGAAGCCAGTCCCGAAGCTGGGCCCTGACTGGGGAATGTCCTACTACCTGACCATAAATTTCTATTTCCTTTAGCTCGATCTCCTTAGCTCGGACAACTAAGAGCTGCTCCTCAAAGAGGACGACGCACAAGGTGTTTGACTGGGGGGCACTCACTGAGTGCGCCGGCGTTTGACCAGAGGTTTCCATTGCGCATCCCTTCTAAGAGAACTACCAATCACGTCGTGGTGCTACCTGGGGGGGGGGGGGGGGGGGGGAAGGTGCTGCAGATAGAGGGAGCAACTAGAGGGTTGGGGGGGGGGGGGGGGGGGGGGGGAGGCGCGAATGATCTGGGAGCGGGCGCTCAACGGGGTGAGCGTGATCAATGGAGGGGGGGGAGGCGCGATCAATTTGGGGGGCGGGCGCAATCAGACGGAGCGGAGGGGGGGAAGATTGCGACGTGATGGGTAGCTTGAGCTTAGCTTCAGTTTTTAATGCAAGAAAACTTAACTTATCAATATTGAAGTATTGAAGAATTGAAAGCTGAAGGTTGAAACTTGGAATATATAGAATGAAAACATCTTTCTAAATTTACAATGAAGGAAAGGCCAAACTTACAAAAGATCAAAGATATAAAGGCTGAGTTTAAACATCAAGAACTAAAAGCGAAATACAAATGACATGTCAAGAAGAAGCAAAAAGAAATTACAAATACATCTAACATCTATCTCATCTAGAATCTCTTCCTCTTCGTCATCCTCATTTATTTCATTATCTTGATTCTCTTCATTAGCATCCTGCTCCTCTTCATCTTCAGCTTCTTGCATGGAACCTGGATTGTTTTCATCTTTATGAAATCCAATATAAAGATCACGAGTATACTCGGATTTCATCTTTGTTAGCAAACACAAATTTGCATTAACAAAGACTAAATCATCAGCCTTTTGAGTGCCTAGCCTGTTTCTCTTCTTGGTGTGTATGTGACTAAATGTGCTCCAAAGTCTTTCAAGTGCAGAAGATGCACAAACTTGGCTTAAGATTTTGACAGCCAAGTTTTGCAGCTCTGGAGAATCAGCTCCATAGTTTTCCCACCATGTAACTGCACCTACATGGAATCTACGACAGTCCAAAATAATGTATAGTTAGAAAACCTGTATTAAAACTTTATATAAATTGAAAAACGAGTTGAAATTCGATTTCTCGACGTTCCTCAGGACTTGCCACCAATTTCTGAAGTGTGGTATT
Organism: Lygodium microphyllum; assembly: GCF_053477565.2. Classification (NCBI taxonomy): domain Eukaryota; kingdom Viridiplantae; phylum Streptophyta; class Polypodiopsida; order Schizaeales; family Lygodiaceae; genus Lygodium; species Lygodium microphyllum. The sequence continues at coordinate 23,780,865 of NC_141148.1, forward strand.
CCAGCCTCTAGTTACTTCAGCATCTGACTGGAGTTGTTTTCCCTTGTGTTGGAACTCTGGATCCAAATTGTAAGTAGCACAATGAAGTGCTGAGTAGTATCGGTTCCATCTGTTGACTGCAAGCTCCTCAATTTCTTGTTTCTTGGGTGGAGCAAGATTAAGAGCACGGATTTTTTCAATGAGACGATCCATTGCTTTGTACACTTTACTGATATACAGTACATCACCATCCACTTGCCGCAAGAGATTTACCATGGGTAAGCATAGAAGAAGCAATTGCTTTGATTCCTTCCAATACTCATCTTGGGATTGTGTAGCACAACTGGCCCAAAGTTGACTTTGAAGTAGACCATGATGCCCAAGATGGACTAGCGACCATTTGTTTTAAAGCTAGCCTCATGTTGTATAGCCGACAAAGCATAAGGAAATTATAGGCAAACCTGGTCTTTGAATATTTTAGTAGCTCCTTTTTGGCAAATTGCCTAAACAAGGCTAGAGAGAAATGATGGTGGGTGACAAAAGAAATGATTTCCTTGCTTGTAACAATTGTACTCTTGATCCATGCTGATGCTCCAATGTCTTTCAATAAATTATTAAGACAATGGGCCATATATGGACTCCATGTGATATGGGGATACTGTTGCTCTAGTAAGGCACCTACAACCCTAATTGTCGCCTCTCCATCAGAGACAAATTGAGTTACATTCTTGGGTCCAACATACTCAACACTTTCAGCCCACATCTCACATAAGACAGAAGCTGCCGAGTACCAAACTTCGTGGATTTTATATATAGAGGCTTGCCACGACATGCAGCAAGGACACCTTCCAAGGAATGGTTGCGTATGCCAGACCAACCATCACCTATGAGACTCACCCCATAGGTATCCCACTGTTGTTTAATTGGTGTGATGGCAGCCTTTACATTGGTCACTTCCTCTTGTAGAAGTTTCTCACATAGTGCATCATAAGAGGGAGGTTGGTAGGAAGGGCCCAAACTGGGCTATTTCAGAAACCATCTCCTTAAAAAAAGGAGATTGTGCCACATTAAATGGAATTCCACATGAGTAAAAAAAATGTGCGACAGCTACATCTACTTGAGCCTTCCTTTATGGGTGCCATGCAATGAACAAATTTCCTTGTTTTCCACAAGGGATAGATGATGTACCTTGTGTTTTGCTGCTTGTCGCACTCGTAGGAAAAGTGGCAAAACTGATTTGCTCCGCTCTCACGAGCTCGACTTCCACTAGTGGCAGTTGTAGTTGAAGGCATTGATGCTCGGATGAAGTGAGTGTCCTTTGGGGGCCTAGTTTCAGGATACATCTTGACATCCCTTGCCATGCGAGCACGATCCTCTGGTGGTATCTTGTCGCAACCTTTGATACCATGGCTAGGGACATTAAGGAGATGCTTCATCACTCAATCAGCACCTCCACCTCTTTTGATGCCACAAAAGCGACACTCAAAGCGTCTTGCTCCACCCGCCTTGCTATTGTAGGACCCAATGATGCTAACTTGCTGCCACCAATAGTCACTTTGGGTCATCTCTTTCTCTCTCGGGGTTTCATTTAGTTGGGCTTCCATGGTTTGAGGCCTCATTATGAGGTAACAAGGAGAGAGAGAGAGAGAGAGAGAGAGAGAGAGAGAGAGAGAGTATATTAACGTCTCTAAAAGGCCAATGTGGCCTATGAGACCAAAGCAGTACATACAATGATGGTGTGTTTCTCATCTAGAACGAGAAAAAAGATGAAAAACATGCCTATAAGACTGAAAAGGAAATGAAATAGTGTCCCATAAAAGGGAAACATGTCAGTGATCTGAAAGTGAGAGTAGAGAAAGGAAAACTCTCCATCAATGATATGTCTGTTCTCTAGGGAGGTGTATCTCTGCATAGCTGAGGCGTCTTGGCATCTGTCTCCTGTGGCGCTCAATGATGGCTTTAATTTGTCTGTGGTGTGGATGTCTAGGCCTTCGTCCGGGTGGACGTGGGCGCCTAGACCGGCTAAGTGCCACTGCTCTATCCAAAGGGACACCTATGGAAGATGAGGTCCAATGATGATGTACTCCTGTAGGCTGTGGCAGTAGTAGCGGTATCTACCATACTCTGTCGTGTATCCATGAAAAAGTCAGTGACTGCTCTCTGTCTATGTGAGCCGAGCTGTGGGGGCCTCCTACTCCGTAGAATTGTTGCTCTGCGCCTCTGGAGCTCCAAGAGGAAAAATCCCAAGCATCTCTGATCCTCATACTGCATGATCCGTCTCAGGGGTCCAAAACCCTCTCGAAACAGACAGTGGTATCTACCTCGTATGTCGTAATATACAGTGCATCGGCAGATGTAGTGTTCCTCTGTCTCTAGCTCTCTGTCGCATAGTGGGCATATGCGTTCTTCTGTCTGTATACCCTCCCATCTGCCTGTCTCAATCCTCAGGTGGTGGGATGAGGTGCGGATCTGACCAATAACTGTGCGTAGTCCATGAGGCAGCTGTGTGTCCATGTAATTGGGTCGGGTGATGAAACCATCCTCAAATACCTGGAGGAAGTGGGTCTGGTAGTGTGCCATCCTCGTGCCATGGGGCGAGGGGGGTCGGATCCAGGTCTTCTCCGTATCTAACTTCAGTATGTCTGCTCTGATCACATGGTTTAGCTCTGATCGGCTTAGGTCAAGTGTAGGGCAATCCAGGCTATAGTCAAAGGGGGGTAGTCTGTCAATCTGCAGACCATGTAGACGCATCCATGTACTCATCTGAGCATACCAACAGTGTCTGTCACCGTCTGCTGCTAGTTGTCTAGAAGAGGCCAGGGCTAGCCGTGGGTATCTATCTTGGGGGAGCTCCCATAGTCTATGTATGAAAGTCACTGCTTGAACCAAGGCCTCAGCCACCATGGGTGATGCCCCCAACTCAGCTCTGATAATCTCATGTGGGGTCGAGCTCTTCGCTCGTATCATGCGTGAGATCATCATGACCAGTGGTCTTTCCATATGCTCCCATCCATCATAGTATTCCTTCTCTGGTCCATCCTGGTCTCCCAAAGGCTGTCTCCTCGTGTGAAACAGACTCGGACCCCAAATAGCTGCCCCATATAGGAGTGTGGGTGTAACCAAGGTGTCAAAAAGCCACAGTTTGGTGCGCGGCTCATGAAATTGTATGTGAGCACATTGCCTCTCCAATGCCCCTAAGGCTGCATATGCTTTTGCCAAACGAGCCTCTGATGTCTCTCTCCAAGAGAACTGTGGTCCCTTCAATGTGACCCCCAAATAAACATACTGCCTAACCATCTCCACTGGCTCTCCGTCAAAAGTAAATTGGTGCTCAGCTCTTGTCACCCAAGCAGCTGAAGTGTTAAATACCATAACTTTAGTTTTCCCAAGGTTCACCTTAAGATCTCTATCTCTGCAAAAAGCTGATAATGCATCCAAGTGTCTATTTAGTCCCTCAGGTGAGTCAGATATAAGTACAATATCATCGGCATAAAGCAGTAATGGTATCAGCACTCCAGCTAGGCTGGCTCCGGCCCCACCCGTCCTATCCACATATTCTGAAATTTCATCTATATACAGCCCAAAAAGTGTCGGTGAAAGTGGACAGCCTTGTTTCACCCCAATGGTGCTATTGACTGTATCTGAGATGCCCTCAGGTGTTCGTACTCTGCCTGTCACTGTCTCATATAGGGCATAGATACTCCACTGTATCTCTACGGGCACATCAATGTTTTGCATTCTTTTCATGAGTCTAGCACGTGGCACTGTGTCAAAGGCCTTGCGAAAGTCCACAAAACAGCAATAGATCTTTTTCTTGAATGCCTTGCCTTCTTCAATGATTGCCCTCAACGTAAAGATATGGTCTAGAGTTGTATATCCCCTCCTGAAGCCAGCCTGGCCTTTTGACCTCAGGCCATGCATCTCAGCCCATTCACTCAACGCTTGTTCCACGATAGAGCCATATATCTTGGCCAGCATGTGTCCAATCATGATAGTTTGGTAGTTACTAGGTAGCGCGGGGTCTCCACTCTTAAAGAGCGGCACAATAATATGGTCTGACCAACAGGTTGGAAATCCCTCACAAACTGCCCTATTAAAGATGTGAGCCAGCGTTGGTGCCAGAATATCACAGGCATGCGTGAAGTGTTCAGCCACTAAACCCTCATGGTCTTGGGCTCTTCCATTTTTCAGCTTCCATATGGCATTCCTCACTTTTTTTTCTGTGAAAAATCTGCAATTTGCTGGTCTTGAGGTTGAGGGGAGTGGCATAGGCTCTTGGCCAGGGATATCATAGAGTGTGCAAGCATATCCATGCCAATCATCCGGTCTAGTAATTTGTAGGGGTCGTTGGCTCTCATGCATCTTTTTCCATGCTCTCTCGCTGTCCTGCCCCAAGAACATGGAATACATTTCTGTTTCTAGTCTGCTCAGGTATTCCTGCTTCTTTTTGCGTACCGACCGTCTGAAGAGTGTTCGAGCATACTTATGGGTGCATATACCAAGTGCCAGCTCTCGCTGAAAACGTGCTCGTGTCTCTCTGCACTCATCATCATACCAGCCATTCTGTGGAGCATTACCTCGTGGAGGTTTATCTGACGGTGTAGTGTGTGGGAAAGCGTATGCTGCTGAAGTGTGTATTATCTCGGCCAGCTGTCCTGTAAACTCATCCAGAGAGGCCTGTGTGTCTAGCTCCCTCAATGCATCTCGCACAGTAATGCTGTATATGTGTGAGGTCGCTTCCACAAAATCATAGCATGGTAATTTTGGTATATGTGACCGTGCTTCATGTATATGCCCATATTGCATTGTGAAGGCTAGAATAGCATGGTCTGCTACTAATCCAATTTGTCTGTCTGAGATTTCAAAACTTTTTATGTCAGGTAGCAAGTTGGGTGATCCAATCAAATAGTCCACTGTGCTTGACCCCTTCTTGTTATTCCAACATGTGAAGCCATTAGATCTTGGCCACTGTGGTAGCCCGTTAAGGATGGCCAAACCATGTGCACTTCCCAGTGCCAGTAGGTGTGTTCCATATTCTGTTATCTCTCTATCTTGGGCTGATCTAACTAATCCCACTTCATCTAATGCAATATCTCTGAACATCTCATCACTAGTGTCAAAGAAAGCAGATTGGTTGTTTCCTGTGCGTGCATTAAAGTCTCCTGCTAGTAGAACATCCCCAATTCTCATGTATCCCATTATGTCCTCGTATAGTGGTGTATACGGGGATGCCTCTTTAGGGGCAAACTTAGAGTATGCAGGGGGAAAATAGCATATGGCAATATACATGTCGCGAGTTCTGCTTGTACGTAGCCTGATCCACATGTATCTTGCCTCTACATCTCTATGTACCACTTGGACTGTATCTCGGAGCTCTTCTCTAAATAGAATTGCCACACCTCCTGATCCCCTCGTCCCTCCAAGCCGTCTAGGCTGAGGGCGATATACACTTTCCCATCTATATCCATATACATCAGGTAAACGGCTGTCTTTACATTGATGTATCTCAGTATACATAGCAATGTCTATACCTTTGAAAGTATCCTCAAAATAACCTACATCTGTCTTAAGGGAGCCATTGCAATTCCATAGTGTGAACTTCAGGGTCTCATAGGCCGCGCACCGTCATGCCGTCCTTTTCTCTGTGATGATGACTCTTCCATCTCTGTATACAGCCCATTTACTTGCTTTCCGTGCCTCTAGAACACGTGGCATATTTTCCCTCCTGTGGGCTAACTGGGCTGGGGTGAGGTCTTCATCTAGGTAGATCTTTTCTCCTTTGAGAGCGATCCTCTTAGAGAGGAAGGCTCTCTTCTTTTCCAGGTCTCCAAACTTCAAGATGAGGACTTTTGTTTTTGTGTCAGCCTTCCTGACTCGCCAAGCCCCAATGATGGGTACATTTGTAGCTCCAATTTTGGTGGCAAGAGCTGTAGCATCTTCAATTGGGGAGCTTTTCTCGTCTAGTCCAACCACTCTTACGTGGAGTGCGCGTACCCGCCTTTTTGCCTCTTCTTCCAAGGTGGCATTCATGACTTCCACTTTGTTGCCATGCATTCCTTTGTTCTTTTTTGCCACATCTATCCATTCTGCATTTTCTTTGACGGTATTCTCAACATTCTCCATTTTCTTTTGGGTGCCTTCCACCACACTTGCATAGGTGTGCATGTCCTTTTTTAAAACATCCATTTCTTTTTGTAGTTCCGGTGTGGTTTGTGGTTCCTTTTGTGTGTCCAGTTTCTTTTTTTATTCGTCTAGTTCTTCTTGTAGATTAGAGATCAATGAGTCTTTCTCTGCCATGCGTGCATCCAAAGTTTGTTGCATCTCCTTTTTTAGTTCTTCCATCATTTCAGCTCGAACCTGCTCTTGTATGTCCTTTTCCATTTCCTTCCTCATGGTACGTATTTCAGCACGGAGTATGGTCAACATCTCCTCATATAGTGTTTCATTAATTTTGCGGGATGTCTTCCCATATCTACTCGACCCTGGAGAGACATTCCAATCTCAGGTTTTACGCCCATAGGTTTTGTATCTCGTGTTCTTTGGCGGTGTATGAAACATTGTCTCCATGGTTGGTTTTGTGATTCCTTCATTGTCAGTTTCTTCCATCGTAATTATAGTATGCGCTATAGCATAAAACTGTTTACAGTCTGGGTAGAGTAGTAAACCAGTGACATAAACTATCACTCTAGCATGAACTAGAGACAGTATATCATAGACTGTCAATGTGACTGCATCATAAGATATGACTGTAGCATGAGATGTTAATGTGCGTCAGTCTGAGATCACGCAGGTTTCCAGTCCACACAGCATGCAAGGTTCACATCAGTCTGAGTACATCTGCAATCTCAGTGCATTCACAGCGTCTGCATTCATGTCAGCCTAAGAGAGTGTCTGCAATCTGGGAGAGTGTATGCATACGTCACTGCTGCCACGATACATTCACAGTGTCTGCATTCATGTCAGTTTGCATTCATGCCAGTCTGAGAGAGTGTCTGCAATCTGAGAGAGTGTCTGCATTCGTCACTGCTGCCACAGTACATTCACAGTTCCTGCATTTATGTCAGTCTGAGAGAGTAAGTGCAATCTGAGAGTGTCTGCATTCGTCACTGCTGCCACAGTACATTCACCCAGGACACAGCAGACAAGCCAGCATTCATGTCATTCTAAGTACATTCGTGTCCTGCAGGACAGTGGTTGTCTCCCTGTGCAGAGACGTGACCTTGCAGAGCAGCTCCTTCGGGTCAGCACTCACGACAGTCCCGCCAGACTATTGTCACTACCGTTGCTCCCACTAGACTGCCGCCTCTTGTAAGACAGAGACATGACAGTCATGTCAGCTCTTATCACTCGTGCCAAACACGTCCGTCACGCCAGCATCCCGTCGCTCACGCCAGACACGTCCATCACACCAGGTACGCCTCGTCACGCCAGCATCACACTAGGTACGTCCATCACGCCAGACACGTCCGTCACGCTAGACACGACTCTTCACGCCAGCATCCCGTCGCTCACGCCAGCATCTCGTTACGCCAGAGAGAGAGAGAGATACGACGTAGACTCCCTCCGTCACGCCAGCATCCCGTCGTCACGCCAGCATTCCGTCACACCTTCAGCTCACGCCCGTCACACCTTCAGCTCACGCCCGTCACGCCAGAGAGAGAGAGAGAGATATATTATAGGATAAGAGATTGTGTTGAGATTTCACTTTTGGGAAAAAGAGAGGGAGAAAGGGAGATGCATGAGTGTATGAGTGTGTGTGTGTGTGTGTGAGAGAGAGAGAAAGAGAGAGAGAGAGAGAGTGCGCTTTCGTTTGAAATGGGGTAACTTTGCAGGGCATTGTTTTTCATGTGGAAAATTGGAGCATTTTATGGTTGAATGCCCAGTGAAGCAACCGACTTCAGATGATGAGCATGTTTTGCCGCCCATGGAAGATATGGTGCTTGATGCTTCGTCGCAGGATGCAACCCAGCCACCCAAAGCTTTGGATAAAGGTAAACAACATGTTTCCGGTTTGGATTCCTGTGGCAATGACTGGGTAGATGTACGTGTCAAAAAAGGTAAAAGGTTTGATGCTGGCATGGCGGATACTGTGCCTAATGCTTCATAAGATTTCTTGCGTACTTATATGCGTAGGAAAGAAATGTTGTCTTCAGAGTACACTACTCATACTATGGTTTCTTCTGCTCCTCAAAATCAGCCTACTAGGAAAGTATATACAGACGGTCCAAAGGGCCCACCTGCTAAGTTGGCTTTTGATGCTAGAGGTAATGTGATTACCCCATGGGATCGTCGTTATCCCCGTTCCATCCCCAAGACAGTGGATATACCGTCTACCTCTAAATCTGGCCGTCAGAACTCTTTTGCCGTGTTAGCTGATTTTTTGGATGAGGGAGTCCTTGACATTCTAGCAGAAAAGGTTAAATCGAGGCAAGCTTTGCCTTGTTCCTGATGTTCTTTTTTGAATACACATGAAGATAGCCACGTGGAATGTGCGAGGCATTTGTTCTCGCAATAAGCAACATGCCATGTGAACTGTATTGCATGGGAATCAGTGGAATGTCTTATGTGTTGTTGAGCACAAGAGTCATGGTAAAGCAGGAAAAGTTGTGGATTGTCATGGGTTTCGCTTGTTTTATGCAGGGACACATGCCATGCACTATTCTGGTGTGCTTATGATTGTACATGAGAAATATCAGCCTGTTCTTATAAAAAATGATGTACATGGTCGTTTTGTGGTGATTGAAGTTTTATTTGAAGGAGAGATCTTATGGTTACTTGGCCTCTATGCTCCAAATGACCCTTTATCCCGCCGAGATTTTTCGAATACTTTGCAGACCTCCTTGTCACTTGGCAGACGGGGTTTTTTTATGGGGGATTTTAATATGTGTGTTGATTCTTCACAATCCATATCAGAGCATTTGGTGATGGATGCTCCGGAAAGCCGTGTGTGGAATGTGTTTGCTCTTGCCGTACTTAGGCAAGATCTCCGGTCATGGCTACACCCTTCTTCTATAGGGTTTACTTTTCATTCTGCACAGTGTACAACTACATGTCGCGGTTGGACCGCATGTATATCATGCAGGATGATGATTTTCTTCCTGAGATGCTGGAAATGAAAGTGTTGCAGCAATATGCCTTGTTGGACCATTTTCCTCTACAGCTTGAGATGCTTGCACAACCCATTGCACCTTTTAAGCAATTTCTGGATAGACTCCCTTTGCGTTTCAATTCGTCTTATTTGAAGCATTCAATCTTTCGGGGCTACATGCAGCAATTGATTGATAGATTTGTATTGGACTTCTCCTCTGAGGGCAATGCTTCTTTTGAACGATTGCTCTCTAATGTGCAGGGGGTTGTTCGGCAGTATGGGATCCATCATGCCTCTCTTTGTCGGCGGCGTCGACAAGCAGCGGAGGATTTACTGGCTTTGGTTTGTTCTCTACTGGTGGAGACTCCAGATGATGTATTTCTGCTGCCACTGGCTATGCGTTTGGCTGATCTTATTAAAGAGTTTCAGTTGAAATCTTATCAGCAGGCCAAATTGCAAAATCTGACTGAGAATTTGCAAGATAGTGCTTGTCAGATTCATAAGTTCTTTCGAGCTCTACATGCATCTCTTGCTCGAGAAAATATGACTAGACTCGAGGATCCAGAAGGTCAAATGGTCATTGATCCTCAGACTATTGTGAATATGTGTAGGAATTATTTTCTAGACCTTCTTAGTTCTACTTCTTTACCTTCTGACCAAGTTACTCATGCCCGCTCAGTTTTCTATGATTTGGTCCGCAATCAGGTTCCACATGACATGCAAACTACTTTGGAGACAGATATTGGTGGGGTGGAGGTTATGGATGTTTTGTTACACTTGTCTAAGGATAAAAGTCCCGGTTGGGATGGTCTCACCAATGAATTCTTTGAGGTCTTTGCGACCCAATTGGTGAAACCATTGACAGGTATGTTTCAACAGGTTTGGGAAACGGGAAACGCGAGGCGAAAGGTTTGGTTTGCAAGAAAACACTTTCGGTTCATGCCTTCCTCATGGTAAGGTCTTATCAAACTGCTTCCAAAAGTTTCTTTGCTGTCAATGTTGAAACATTGGCGACCAATTTCTTTGATGGGTTCAATGTATAAAATCTTTTCCAAAGTGATGGCGAATCGGCTCCATAAGCATCTTCCTGCCATTGTGCATCCTCTTTAATATGGTTTCATTAGGGGCCGAAACATTCTGCATAATATCTTAAATGTGCAAATGGCTATTGACTATGCAAGGCACTCTAATCAGGAAGTGGTATTGATTCAATTGGATCTGGAAAAGGCTTTTGATTATTTAGATTGGTCTTTCATTGCAGAACTTATGTCTACTATGGGCTTTAGTACTCGGATGTCCCGCTTGATCTACACCATTAGTGCTGCGGCTTCTTCGCGAGTTATGCTAAATGGTGGTGTTACTGAGCCATTTATCCTTGCACGCTCTGTGAGACAGGGTTGCCCTTTGAGTCCTCTCTTCTTTGCCCTTGCGACTCATCCAGTTCTTTCGATGTTATCTTCTATGGCAGCTTCTACTCAGTTGGCTGGATTGTCTCTTCCTTTTGGACAGCACTTCATTAGTCAATCTTTGGCTGATGAGTGACAGCTTTATGATTTTGCGTGCGGACAAGGACAATCTTCGCAAAGCATTAAATGTTTGGACGCTCTTTGGTCATGCTTTTGGTCTGCATATCAATGCTTTCAAATCAGCCATTCTCAATTGCACGAAGTCCGATTTACAGTCATTGGGCTGGCAGGGACAGATTATTCCCCGTGGTTCCATTGCCAAGCATCTTGGATACCCTTTGGGTGTTGATGTTCGGCCAAAGCAACTACTAGAGTGGATTTCACAGAAATTGGCAGCTAAGTTTCTGTATTGGAAGTCGCAAGCTTGGCCCTTCCATGTTCGCCTCAAAGTGGCTCAGACGATTATGTTGCCAATGCTCACATATTTCTTGCCATTGCTGCCTTGGACTACTACTACTTTGAATGCTCTTACTCAGTACATTCGTTTCATTTTATGAAAGAAGGGCTCCTTGCATGCAGGCATTTCATGGATTTCTTGGTAGAATGCACGTATCCCCAAATGCATGGGTGGTGGGGCTATTTTGGATGCTGAAACTCATATGTTGGCACTTCGTTGGTTTCTTTTTCGCGCCATGTGCTTGGATCATCACCCGTGGGTCTTTATAGCACGTTACTTTCTTGAGGATCATGGGCTTGTGCATGGTAATACTCAAATTCGGAGCTCCTGGTAGCATGTTTTTAATGCAGACTCTCGGTTTTCTAGTTCTTCTTCATCCCTGCTTGCTCATTTGGTATGCTCTTGGAAATTGGTTCTCCAGAAGGCTCGGTGGCATCCAGAGGAGGACCGCTTAGATACTAACTCTTTTCAACTGGAATTGTTTGCAGCCTCGCGCTTACTTTCTTGGGAAGGCAAACATGAGCTCAGACCAAAATTTAACCGCATGGCACGTTTGGGCTTGACTTCAGTCTCGCAGATGCCACCCTTGCCAGTCGCAATGTGTTGATATCATTTCGTACAGCCAAGAGGCTTTTCAGGATCCCTCGTGGATACCGTGATTTATGGGAATAGCTTTTGCTGGTAATTAAAGATCATCAATGGTTGCTTACTAAAGCTAATACTGTATGGGGATTGCGTAAATCTCAGTCATGGTGGAAGGCAACTATGAGGGAGGGTTGGTTGAACAAGACACCTTTCAAATGCAAGGTCTTTCTTTGGAGGGTGATGATTGGTGGTCTTCCTCTTGCTTCAGCCATTTCCAAGCGTCGAATCTCCAACGGCAATTGTTTCTTTTGCACCACCAGTGTGGAATCAGCCCGTCATCGATTTATTTATTGCCCTCTCGCTAAGAAAATCTGGTCACTCTTGTCAGCGGTTTAGCGCGCAATGGTAGGTTTCTCGCTAAGCCCTTTTGATTGGGTTTTTGTACGGCCCAAATACCCCACACCGGCACAGTTGCATATGAAGATCTTGTTCCACTTTCTTAGATACTGGGGCTGCTGGCACAATTGGACCATTCGGAATGCTTTTCTTTTTGATTCAGCCTCTAATGTTCAGGGACATATTGCGAGGCTTAAAGGTCTCTTGCATTGGCAGATAGATCTCATTCGGCACTCTGACTTACTCCCTCGGGAGGACTTACTTCCCTAGCATATGGCAATTTCCTCCGCATCTTTGCCATGACTTTTGTAACTCTTTTGTTGTGTAGTACTTTATAAATATAACATCCATTACGAAAAAAAAAAAAGAGAGGCTGATCTGGAAGCCTGCAAGTGAATAATCTGTTACACACACACACACACACACACACACAGTTTCTCGGATGATCTTATGGTCTGATGTAATAAAAAGTAAGAGATACACAGAGAGAATGCTGACCTGATGGTCTGATGTAAATATTTACTACTTAATTCAATTATCTTCAGGAAAAAAAAAAGAGAGAGAGAGTTCTATGACCTGTCATATACATAATGACTCAACATTCATGAGTAATCAGACCTGGCATAAGAACAAGGCTAGAGAGAGAGTGTGTTTGGTGGTTCGTGAGAGAGAGAGAGAGAGAGATGTTATCTGTTATTAAAATCTGTTATCTGTTATTAAAATCATTATAACAGCGAGTGAGCATCCACTATCAAGTATTACTGAGTGAGAGAGAGAGAGAGAGAGAGAGAGAGAGAGAGAGAGAGAGAGAGGATTCTCTATTGCAGCCTCTGCACTGTGTGGGCCGCTGGGCTGGGGTCATTTACTGGATTTGGTTACAGCACAGTGCAGAGACATCATTTGATTCACTGCTGATGAGGTAGGTGGGAAGTCAAAGAGAAACAAGAGAGAGGGTCGTTTTTTCTCGATCATTTTTCCCTGTTTGGCATCAGCGACTTGAAAGAGGGAGATTCGAATCTGTTCCTCCAAAGTCTGTTACACCGGTCAACTTCATGGTAGGCGTGGAGTATGCGTGGCGCAATTGTCTTCATATGGGAAGAATAATATGAAACGAAAAAAAGCTTTTTTTAAAGTTGAAGCATGAACGTTAAAGGTCAGAAACGTTTCGTTAGTGACATAGAACGCTATGTAAAACGTTCTAGCCATCAAATTTAACAAACAAAAAATGTATCGCCAAAATTTGACCATCTTGTCCCGAAACGTCTCGCAAAATGTTTCGGACCCTGCTTGAAACGTCATGTGGCACCGAAACAGGAAGGCTGAAACGTTTCATCTGTCGAAACGTGTTTCACCAGGATCATCAAAAGTTTCGGAGTTTCGGACCTGATTAGGGGCACAAAGGCCCACTCAGAAAATCTGAAAACACGAAGTGCAAGAAAAAGTCTCAAGTGTAAAAGGAAGCACACAAAAATAAGTGCACCTTAATATGTAGCAAGAAAAGCGCTAGGCACATTGTAATTCATTTTGTAAAAGAGTGTCGGGAGCCAGGAACTTGCAGTGTGGGAGCAGTGGGAAAACTGCTGCCACCTATTTGAAGTCACCTTCACCTTCCCTCGAACAATGGATAGGGTATTATCTTAGGGTGGTGGAGGATGTAATAAAGCTCTCGGTGAGGTTGGGAAGGAGATGGTTGGAGGAAAGAATGAGACATCCCATGAGGTGGCAGTAGGAGCCTGTAGATTATTGGGAAGAAAAGTTGGTGGAGGTACCTTGGAGAGTGGAAGGATATGAGGCTCAGCCTAAGTGGCGTAGAAACATTTGGGACTCTAACTTAGAGGCCTGGATGGCTTTCTACAGTACCTTACCGCATGAGAGGGATGATCCTACCTACATGCCTTACCTGAGGAGGATTGGAATTGACTTCAACTGGGAGTGTTTTTATCACCAAAAAGGTGTCTTGGATCGGTTTTTTTCTTGCAAAGGCAACGCTTGCATTTTTATGGCACTAACTGGAAAACAATTGTTGGTATCATTGGATGGAAGCTGCGAAATGGTTGAGTTCTTGAAACCCTAGTTTATGTTGATGAAAATACAGAATGACATTACTGCCCTTTTATTATATCCATTCTGAAGTACTTGTTTACTACATACGCAGAACCAAAATGGAAAATGAAAAATTATGTTAGTATTGAGATGTTTGGCAGCACACAGCAGACTGTCCCCATGTGGTTGAAAGCCCCTTGAGGTTTGGAGAGGTTCCACTGTGTGAACTCTCTTAATTAATGAGTGAATTGAAACGGCAATAGAAAGGGTAACTACTCTCCAATAATTATTGTTATTCATCCTGATGGATATCCTTGTTTTTCTCTAGTGCTTCGTTTATCATCTGACTACCCTATGCAGTACTATTAGCTACATTTATCACTACAAGAAAACAGTTTCAACTTGCAATTCTAGTTTCTCAAAAATCTACTGTATAGATTGAAAGGAAAGGCAAGAATGTCCTCATACCAGAATGAAAGGCCCAAGAAGTAATCCTTGCGTACAACTGAGAGGGCAACAAGCTCAAAGATGAATAAAGCCAAGCAAACTAGATAAATGTGCGTCACATATGGATCAGCTGCCTTGGGAAGAAATGCTTTAATAAAGCTATGAGAGAACAACGCAATGGCAACAGCAGGAACAATCAGAAAAGCCCAATACTTGCTATCTAAAAATTGGTTTAGTTTTACAGCATGGGGATGTGCCCGAACTATTCTCCAAAATGAGACCTCATGAGATGGAACATGAATGGATATTGGACTCCTCTTGTCCTCTTTCTCAACTGATTGTCCTTCCCATAATATGCACTTGAACTGTTGCAGGCCAATCTGAAAAGGGGTTCCCTTATTTGTATGTTGATGCTTGTTACCATTTCTCTGCAGTCTACTTTGTTGATAACCAAATTTTGTTGAAAACTCATGAGACCTCAAAGTTTGTTCGTGATCAGATCTAGATGATGACTCACGGCTTGAAGTAAACAGTGAATCACGGGACAACTTGCTTCCACGTACGTAGGCACGCATCACAGCCCTATTTTCTTCCATGGGTCCCCCAACAAGTAGGCTTAAGGGGCGTTCAGCCTTTTTACCGACTTCCGAACTGCTATGAGATGAGTGATGCCCTTGAGTGCTGCTACTGTAAGATGACATGGTAGAATTTGAAGCTTGACTATGGGAAAGATGATGTTGAGATTCTACTTTAGGAGATCCACCAGCAGACTGAACACTTGATCGTTTCTCTTGCACTATTCCAGAATCAAATGTGTTAAGAATTCTCTCAACAATCTGGAAAATTTAGGACAAAGACCACTGAAAAGTCAGAAGAAACATCCCAAGAAAAAAATTAAGGACAAGGCAATGTGACACCTATTGTCAATCCAATCAGAGCATTAAAAAATTTTCAAGGATCAATTAGCAGGTTTCAGTGTCCTGCATAGATGTAACTTTTAAAGAAAACTCACTTTTCAGCATCATGGGTTAAATGCCAAGACATAAAAAAGGAAGAGATATAAGCAGTCCTACTTCATACCCTGTAATTGAACTGAAAGCAACTGTAATATGTCAATTCTGGTACCAAACCTTCTGTAAAATGAATCACACATGGCCTAACAGCAACCAACAAGCTGTAAAATGCTTCAAGAAAAGGCATGATGATAGTGATTGATCGGACCAGCCCATTCGCATTGCACCTGACTGGCCCAACTGGCCTCCTGCGTGGCCACTTGCGTCATGCCCATCTCCATGCCCGCATCCCTCGTGCCTCGCCTGCTGCGCCACCCAACTACCCCGTGTGTGCTCTGCCCCGCTTGCAGCTCTGCTCGCGCCTGCCCCACGTGCCAACACCTGCCTACTCGCGTGCTTGTGACCGTCCGCTGACTGTGCCTGCACCATTGTGTCTGGGCCCATCAGGCTCCGCCCTCTGCATCAACGATCATTGACCTGCTCTAGTGCCTCCATCCTATGCTGCATGTTCATAACACTAGCAATCCTTGCTCCCTTCGTCTGCAGCAACATTCCCCCCGGTATCACAGCAGCAAGCTTGATAGCCTTCAGCAGTGACGCGCAATGGAAACCTCTAGTCAGACGCCGGTGCATTCTATGAGTGCCCCCCAGTCAAACACCTTGCGCGTCGTCCTTTCTGAGAATTAGCTCCTTTTCGTCCATGCCACAGAGCTAGAGCTGAAAGAAACAACAATCTTTGGACAGGTCATACGACACTCTCCATCCAGGGCCCAACTTTGGGATTGGCTTCACTCCACGCTACGCATTGGCACAGCGCAGATTGTGGAGGCAGTTCTCATGGGTCAGGGAATCTTTATGGTTCAACTCACCTCTGCGGATGCAGCCCGTGAGCTAATGGATAGCTCACCTTATGCCTCCACGAAGGGGACATCTATATGGTTCCCTAGTATAGTGGCTTCAAAGTGGAGGAGTTTGTGCTCCACAACAGGTTTCCAGGACACCTGGTCACTCTTCTATTCCCCGGACTAGTGGTAGAGTATCAGCAGTTAGTGCAGGACTTTGGATGGCTTTTCGGCACAGTTCTTCCTCCCTCCTTTGCGGATGCAGTGACAACCACAAGAGTCCCGAAGGTACAGGTGGCTATGAAAGATACAAAGAATATACCCAAGTTTCTTGAGATTGAGGCAGGCAGACACTCTTTCAGGCAGCAGGTTATTGTGATAGGGCAGCCTGGCTAGTGCTTGCGATGCCATGACTTTGGACATCAGGAAGCACATTGCACGCGTTTCGGAGCCAAGGTAGCTCAGCCGACAAAACCGCAGGTGGATGCTGACAGCTTTACACGGGTCCAACGATGATAGAGAGGGCGACGGCAAGGGGGCCTCAGCCAGCCCCTTAGACACAATCACGGCAACAGAGAGCAAGGGGGTGTGGGCGATACGCCCCGGTCAGAACACCCTCCAGCACCCCCCCGCACGTCCCACCTAGCAAGATCACAGGCTTGCTTCACCCCCACCACCCACTGAGGTGTCATAGCTCACCCCACCTGAGATCCCCCGGCCCCCATGCTCCCCCCCTCTCATAGATCCCCCCCCCCAACCCCTCCCACAGCCTCCCCCGTTCTGGGGCCACTCGCCCCCCCTCACACCCGCCTCATACTTCCGATCACCCCACCACCCTCACTCCTCTTCCCCACCATCTCCCCCACCGATCAACCCCCCCGATCTTCACCCAATACATGTGTCCCCCCTCCCATCCAATCCCCCCCTTTCAGGGCAGAGGTAGAGATTACCGGGGTATGGCAAGGGAGAAGCGAGAGGCATGGGAGGTCTTCCTCCTCACACTAGGAGCATGTGATGCTTGGTGGGACCCAGCTTTCCACAGGAGGGAGAGGTCGATGGACTCCTCTTAGGGATACAGGTGGCTGGGCAGAGCTCTTTTGGAGTGGCTGAACCGGTTCTATGTGGGAGAGTGGGGGTGCTCTCGCGGAGGCCATGTAGGGCATTTGGCTGGCACCACTTTGTCTAATCATTGCCTAGTTCTCCTCACTCTTGATGCTCCGGCTTCAGCCCATGACACGCGATCCTGTCGGATCCCAAACTCGATCTAGAGGAGGGAGGTGATGAGGAGGGAGATTGAGTAGCTTTGGACTAGGGAGTGGGCCAAGATGGATCCGATCGTAGAGGAGGTTTCAGAGGCCTTAGCCGAGTCAAGCAAGATCTGCTAAGAGGCAGCCCTACAGGCTAGGCAGCAGAGTTGGGAGAAGGAGAGAGCACTCCAGCGAGACCTAGCAGCCACTCAAAGACTACTCTAGGAGGCGCCTCGGGATCCCACTCTCCACACGCAGGAGGTGTGTGCACGGGCAGCCCTCGCCGGCCTTGAGGACAGGCGCTCTAAGTTCTCCTTCCACACCTCAACAGCCTTTTGAGCACGGAAGGGAGATATGATGTCTAGGGAGTTTTTTCAGGTGCATTAGCCTTGCACCTCAGGAGATCAGATTTGCAGCCTTCATGATCAGTACGGGAGGATTCGCTCTAGTCGAGATGAGGTGATGGAGATTGCCACTGACTTCTACAGACAGCTTTTTCAGTAGGAGACAATCTCAGCCAGAGTACAATGATGTAGACAGTAGGTTTCGGATTGCATTCCGTCCCTTGTCACAAAGGAAATGGGACACTCCCTCCTAGACCCCTTCATAGAGAAGGAGCTAGCTGAGGCCTTTAATCCACAGGATGGGTAGAAATGCCCAGGAGAGGATGGTCTTTCTAAGGCCTTCTTCACTACCTACTGGGAGGTGGTGAAGGACCCCCTACTACTGGCCTTTCAAGAGATTTTCAGCTTAGGACGGATGCCAAGGAGTTTATCGGCAGGTCTTGTCAGTCTCTTGCCCAAAGGGGTAGATCAATTGGAGCTGTCCCAGTGGAGACCGATCACCTTGTTGTCAGTGGCCTATAAGGCCTTAACCAAGAAGATCGCGAGTCGACTCCACCCCGTGCTTCCAAATACCATTCTTGATACCCAGACAACATCCTAGACAATGTCTTCACTTTTTTCGAGGTGATAGAGTGGGCTCAACACAGTAGTCAGGGATTGGCAGTACTCCTGGATTTCGAGAGAAGGCCTATGACAGGGTTGACTGGGACTTCTTAGAGGGCACCATGGCGAGGTTGGGCTTCCCCCAAGCATGGATTTGAGGGGTTTCGGCACTTTACAAATCGGCCACTAGCAAGGTTTCCATTGGTGGCAAGAGGGGGGAGGAATTTTGGCTAGAGAGATCTATCCGTCAAGGCTGCCCTCTTGCCCTGTATCTGTTCATACTCTTTGCGGAGGCGATGTTCTACTTTCTCCGCTCACAAGTGAGTGGGCTAGGTGGCCTTCGACTTCCGGTGAGAGAAGAGACTGAGTTATTGGACTCAGAGTATGCAAATGATACCGCTCTTTATGTAGAGGATGATGAGCTGATGTTGGAGAGAGTGAGACTAGCTCTGGAGGTATTTTGCACTGCAGCTGGAGTGAAAAACAACTGGCGAAAGTCGGTTGATTTTCTTATAGATCCAGACTCTAGCACGGAGTGGGGTGTCCACTTGGGGTTCAGATGGGTGAGTAGGAGACAGACCGTCTGATATCTAGGGTTCCAGGTGGAACTCCCATCACTCCTGCCCAGCAGTTTCTTCCAATTCTCGACTTTATTAGGTGGAAGTTGACCTATTGGAGCATTGTCTGCCTTTCTTTAGTAGGCCAAGCCCTGGTGGTCAACCAAGTCCTCCTAGAGACGTCTTGGTACATCGCCTCTTGTTGGTGTTTCTCCTCGTCTTGTGCAGTTCAACTTCGCCACCTAGTGCAGAATTTTCTCTGGATTGGCTCAGACAGTTTCAGGGATTCCTGGGCCAAGGTGGCATGGGCAACCATCCTCCAGCATCGGTCTGAGGGAGGGCTTGGAATCATCTGCCCAGAGTTCCAAAGCCTGGCCCTTTTGGGCAAGCTAGTTGTTCGTGGTCTCACACCAAGTGGACAAACTTGCAAGATCCTTTTGCAAGAGGGTCTCCAGGAGTGCTTGGCGATGGTTGGAGGCCATCCTTGAGATGGACCTTCATGGCTGCCGAGATCATGCAACCTAGATCTTCCTTCCTCTGCAGCTTACTTTGACTATGGCAGGGCCTTCGCAAGGCCCTAATTTAGAGGCCTCCAGGATGTCACGAGGAGATAGACCGCCAGCCGGTGGTCTGGAACCCCCAAGTCAGAGATCACGATAGGATACGGATAGGTGAGTGCTCCCACCTTGAGTGGGCTGGCTGGGAGGCTCGCCTTGCTCATACTATTAGGACGTGGCGGGAGGTGTACAATATGGCGGATTAGGAGGTGTTGCAGCAGGCATTAGGATGTCAGTGAGGAGCCGAGGTGAGGAGGAGGGAGATTGACTCAGCAATCTCTCAGGAGTGGCTAGATCCCCCGATCCGAGAGCCGGTGGAGCCTGGGGAGGTGTGGGCTGCTAGATTCTCACCAGCAGGTATCCCGTTACAAGTGGCAAGTAGAGTGGGCGGTGCCCCCTATGAGACTTTTTTCACCGTGCAAGATGGGGGGGTGTCTGGTTCTTGATAGAGGGCAGCAATATGAGGAGATTTTTGTCCTTTCTTGGAGAAGGATTCGTGATGCTAGGAGGCATATTCCACGTTGGATTCCATGAGGAACTATTTATTTGCCGAGGCTCGTACACAAGGTGGATTCCTTGTGTGAGAAACTGACGGGGACGCCTGTCCTTTTCAGGCGTCATATTAATTTTATGTGCACATGGATGATTCCATAGCGGGTGTTTCCGTAAAATACATATTAAATTAATAAACGTTTACGAGTTTAGAGTGCGCACTCGAATTAAATTAAGGTCAGGACATAGTTCCAACCTATTTTATTATTTTTTAGCTGAAGATTGCTAGGTATGCACTTTTGTTGGGTTGAGGCATATTCCACAGTGGATTCTATGAGGAACTATTTATTTGCCGGGGCTTGTACACAAGGTGGATTCCTTGTGCGAGAAACTGACGGGGACACCTGCCTTTTTGAGCATCAGATTGATTTAATGTGCACATGGGTGATTCCATAGTAGGTGATTCCGTAAAATACATATTAAATTAATAGTCGTTTATGAGTTTAGAGTGTGCACTCGAATTAAATTAAGGTTAGGACAGAGTTCCAACCTATTTAATTATTTTGTAGCTGAAGACTGCTAGGTATTCACTTTTGTTGGATTTTATTATTTTCTATCAATTGTGAATACTTCAGTTGATGTGTAGAGCAAGCGGCGATGGCGTTGGGTAGCACCGAGCGATGGCATGAATCCAAATGCCTAGAAGAATTGCTATTTTAGATGGGCGCGCGCCTTATCACTAAAGGCGTGGCGCCAATATTTATTTAAGCGTGCTTATCTATTGAAGTGCTTGACAAAGCATTTATTATCTTGTATGCGCATAGGCACTCGGTTAAATATTTCATTATTTAATATTTGTATTTGGGCACAGTCCGACTTTTGGATGCCCAAACACCTTACTTTATATTTGGGCAAACGCAAACGTAAAAGCAAAAGCATGCTATTTGTAAAGTGGACTATTTTTGGGCTTGAAGATAAATAAATATATAAATACATGCCTTGTGAAGCGCTAACACAAGGCATGGGGGGAGATTGCACCCAATTCATCTTTTTGTCTCATGTCTTGTAAATTTTCTTTTGCTTTGTACTTGAAATTATGAAGGTTTGTAGAGTTCTTTGTTCTTGGGGACTTTCTGGCATTCACTACATACACATACAGCATTCGTCCTACGCACCAATTCGTGTAGTCGACAGACTCTAGGGGAAGACCTAGCGAGCAACTGGTGGACCCTAATGTGCCCTGCCTTGGAAGGAGTTACGAGAGTGGTGCCTTTGGATATGGGAGAGCAGGCCACTTGATGAGCTGGAGTGGAATCTTGGACAGTGGCTATGGCCGGCCACCACTGCGGTTGCCAAGAAGCCTCTGAGGTTCTTGGAGTACACAACCAGGATTGGTAGACATGTATTGATGCAGGAGGACATGGATTGGGCGCCTTCACGCAGTAGATACTAGGCGGAGCATAGCATCACGGATGTCTTCCGTCGGACCTTCTAGCGTCACCTTTGGGACAACTGGAGACCGAGGAGGGTGTCGTATTTCCTTTGGCTTTTGGCACATGGGGGTTTGGCTGTTAGGAGTGGTTGGCTCAGATGTAGCAGGATGGAGGTTGTAAGCACTGCCCACAACAGCTCTTGGAAACTCCAAAGCACTGCTTTTGGTCTTGCAAGGTGGCACAGCTCATGTGGAGAGGATCCTGCCGTATTCTCTGCCATGTAGCACCTAGCCTTGGCTGTACCTCGTGGGGGGCTTTTTGCTGGCAAGTAGTTAGCTAGGACCGTCACCTTTTGTATGAGGCCGGGATGCAAGACACGATCTTTCTTATGGAGATTGGGTCTTGTGCAATGGTCGGCTTGGAGGCTCTACCCAGCCGCCAAGTATTGGAGCCCACAACAGAGCGCTCAAAGGTATGGGAGATCATAGGGAGTCTTACAAGATGGCACATTTGAAAGGCATGCTGTGTGGTTTTTGGCGGGGAGTGCCTTTCAATATATGCGACTTTGGCAGAGCTGTAGACCAGGCGCAGGGCGAGTCTTGTGCTCATCAGGAGCTTCGTTTTCACTTTCTGCTCACTTGGGGCGGCCATGACCTGTTCTTCACAATGCAGACGGGCAGCCCCAAATGGCGATACATCCCCCCTCCATGGCTTCTTGTCCCCATCCCTCCCAAACCGCCGTGAGAGGCTTTTATACATGATGTACTTGTGATTTGCATCAACTCCAAATAGTCTGTTGAGCATGCACACTTCATTGTAATCAGCCTTCTGAGTAATATAATTAGCCACATTTTACTTGCAAGAAAAAATGATGATAGTGATTGGAAGACATTCAACCTCCTCAAATACCAGGTATCAGGATCTTTACAAACCTCCTTAAGTCTGACTCTCAACAGCACTATCTTGCTTTAACGCAGCATATTTTTTGGTTAGTAAGACAGTCAATTATTGAAATTCTCAAAGACTTGACTTAGTACTTGTATCAAATGCATTGTTTTACCCTTGAAAAGTGAAATTCTGTTGAACGGCCCCCTAACTTATGCTTGAGGAATTGTCTAGTACAAAGGCTAATAGAGTAACCAGTCCAGTAGTCTATAATGACAGACAAAATGGGAAAACTTTAAATGGAAGATAGTGTCAGAACCAAGTGTCTTATCAGGCCTCATGATACCTAATCAGGAGCTTTGAATCACCACCATACAATATCTGCTATCTGCATCTCAGAGTGTGACTGATGTCTACCCAAATATGGGTGAAAATCTGAAAAGCATTGATATGTAATTGATCTATAGCAACACTGCAGCACACTGTCCAATATATATACCAATAAACTGATGCTGCTACTACGCTACCATCTATGAAAGCGTCCTGCATTCCTCTCCATGTGAGGAAAGTTAGAATTGGGGATGACTCTAAAACCCTGATCCAATTAATGAAAAGCTATCTCCCATGGAAGTCCTTGTATTTACAAGCACGTCCTCTGTCTGTGACTTCTATACCCAATGCTTCTCCTCCCCAAGACATCCAACCCTACCAACCACCCTGAACTCACCCACACCTCCCTGCACACAGACCGACACCCCCCCCCCCCCCCCCCCCCCCCCCCGTTTCTTTCGGCCTCCAAGTGCCCTAAAAGACTAGTCTGAGGGCTCTCCTCCAGACCTTCTAGACTCTGTTGCAGTCCCAAAATCAATCCTCCAAGCCTCCTTTCTTGCACCGCACATTGAATAAGCCACTGGAAAAGTTTGTATGCAGTCAGCCTTACAAATCTGTCGGAAGTGGATGAAAAATGCTGCCTGAACCAAGGTTGAGCAGCTGCAAAGACCATCCTAGTCCTGCTCAGCTGAATCCTCCTCCCCAAACCTAGGTGTGTACTTGAAGAAAGAAATATCGAAAGCCTTTCCTTGAGAGGGATCTCTCCTGACTCACTTTCTTGGATGCCAATCAACTCCCTGTAAGGGTCTTCTGCGATATGCCAAATTCTCGAGCCATTTTCCATACAAACAAGTTGGAATTGAGTCAATGTACCACTTTCAATCACAGAAAGTTACCACACGGATCCTGTGTTGTATGCAGCAAGCTTATTTTATCAAGTCTACCTTATCCCTCCTATGTCCACCATCCTGATTCATCCCCAAAGTTGAAGCGTCCTGGAGTGTGAATAGCTATCACAATAGCAATACATTCCCTCTACAGAAGAAAGCTGACTGAGTCTACAGTAGGAAAGTCAGTCCTCAACTCCCTCTACAGAAGAAAGCTGACTGAGTCTACAGTAGGAAAGTCAGTCCTCAACTCATTTGTAACTCCCTCATGGATAGACTACATAATCACTTGAACTCCTAGAAACCCCCATAATCTCTGCCTATAAATGCAAGAACCACTCTTCAACGGCTAGCAACCTTTGTGAAAATCTCCCATGAGAAAGCTCAGATATCCATCCTACCATGTGCCCAGTTTGTGGGGAGTACAAAATCTCTGTACAGAGCCTAGAAAGGGTCTCTGCAGTGGAGACACCTTGAAGGTCAATGGTATGCTCCATCTTGCAGCCCAAATGAATCAAGCAATAATGCTAGCAACTAGCTCCAATCTGTGATAATCCCTCCAAGTTGTCATGATGAATTTAGCCTTTGCTTGGTACTGACATGCTAGAAATGGTCTCTCTTAATGAATTCTGATATGAACAAGTAAGAAACGTGTGTTGTTGGAACATGAGTTTTCCAAATTGGGCCCAAGAATCAGAAAGAAATACAACATTTCAAGGCAGAATAGACCTTTAGAATTTTACAAGGACACGGTTTATAGATAGCTGAATTGAGGGCATCAATTCTGAAAATCCCTTGGACTTTTCTTTTTTTTGACTCTCTTTTTAAGAGAAGAGAAAAAATTCTATTGATAAGGCTCCTTGGAATCCCAAGACAAAGTGCAAAATACAAAGTGGTTGTGTATGGGACTTCCATACCAAAGAGTCTGTAACAAGGGGAAGTCTATTACAGAGCTTGAATGAATAACCAGTTGGGTGGTCTATTATGCCAGACCATGTTGGCCTGGAAAATGAAGTGCCAGAATCCCATGTCTTTAATCACTTTCACTCTTTAAGCTCTATTGCATCTATGTATTCCATACCTTGGAATGTGTGCGTCAGCTGAATTGCTGGTCTGATGGATAAGGCGGTCGTTATTTAGCTCTGATTTGCATCCTTTGCAACATATAGAGATTTCCCTTTCTCTTATCGATGTATCTTTGTCATGAGCAGCACAAGCATCTAATTCAGAGTGCATATCCATCATTGACCAGGCAAGAACATCCTCCTTTTTTTTCAAAGGGAGGAAGTTCTTATTAATGACAGATAGGAGGAGAACCCACCTAAATTACATTACAAAGTACAAGATGGCCCTGTAAGGGCTTGCTAAGTGCATCATAAATACATGGTTGAGTGGATGACCAATCCGATGGTCTGTAATGCCAAACCCATGTGTGGTGCTAAGTGAAGGTGCCAAAGTCCCATGTCCACATAAAAGCATCTCTCCTCTTCATCCGTTCAGAGTCACCCTGCAGCCTCACCCATCTCCCATAGGAAGTGTGAAGAATCTCTGTGTAGATGGTGCCTCTTGGTTTCCTCTTACTTTCTGCATCTCATGAATTACTAGAGCGCTCTCGGAATAGAGCTGGGTACCAACTGCCAAAGCCTTATGAGATGAACGCTTCTGAACCTGAAACTACAATCTAATCTCCTCCAAAAATCTACCAAGAAAGGTCTTAAGATACCCTCTCTATGCCAGTGGTAAATGGCTCTTTGCTCTGTTCTGATTCTACTCATTTGTATCCTCCTCCCCAACTTGGTTTGTATTGCATATATCTAGAGATGATCTTTGTCATTGTGATACAATCTTAAACTTCTTCAGAGACTGATGTAGGTTCTCTCATCTCATAATATCACACTATGTTCCATATTTACACATCTCTAGACACGCTCCTCTGCCCTTTTTGATGTAATCCTAAACACCTTCAGAAACCCTAATCCATCTTGCCCATATTCTGATTACACCACATGTCTTTATCCCTAAATGTTCTGAAAGTATCCTAGCTAGGTTATGGGTGGAGGTCAGGATATTGATGCATAACTCTCCTACTCTACATTACATTTGGTTAAGCACATAGTTAATGGGTGGATCTATGCATATTGATCCATCATTTTGTATGAAGCTAGACTATAAACGAAGTATCCACCATGTTTTAGCGTTTTTGACGTTTTTTGAATCCACCTATTAGTATTTGCTTGGGTATGAGCCTTCCATACACAATCATGGACCGCATGAAGCACTAGAGGTCGGGAAGAGTGTGTTTTTTCCAGTGAGGAACTAGCAGATACACTACAAATTTGACATAAGGAAAAGAGAAATCTTTAATATAGTATGCTACTTTGCACTTGCTCACTCGTATTATGTATTACAGGGGAAGTCACTCAATGCCTGTATAGGAGAATATTATGCACTTTGCAAGCATGGGAGAAACACTCCTAGTAGGGAACTTTAATGCAGAGATTTAGGACAAGTGATTGTGCTTTTCAGAAGTCAACTAACAGATATAGTACAAATATTATGTAAGGCAAAGAGATCTTCATTGCAATATGTTACTTTGCACTCCTACTGGGGGACTTTAATGCATGCACTGGCAACTTACATGTCTATGATGCAAATGAGCCTATATATAGAGAGCTTCCACTAGAAGAGACATATGCAAAGAACCTCATAGGATAGAGGAGATTTGGACCCATTGACTTTGGGAAGTGCACATAGACTCGTGATTTACAAGGTCCTGGCAAGATGGACTGATTCAGGGGTTCTTACTTGCTAGAACAATAGAGAGGTGCTAGCATTGTTGGCTACCTTATAGGATCACCCGCTTTAATCGTGAACATCTAGAGTTTTCATATTTCTGATGGACTTACTGGGATTACACCAAAAAATGCATATTTAACTTTTTCAGTGGCATACCAAGGGAAGAGACAAACTAGGGCCTCGTATACAAGCAGAAGACCAAGGTCTTTGTTTACAAGGAAGACCTCTAGAATGTACAATGGGGCAGTGTGGGTTGGACTACGAAATATGGATCCTAATGGTTTCCTAGACAAACTCATGTTGAGAATCCAAGGATAGTTCACTAGAATCCACTCTCAAATGATATTAATCCAACATTAGTACATAGCATGGAGTCAAGATGTAGTCATCAGTGATGCAGTTGGAAAGGGACAGTTCAATCAAGTAAAAAGGAGGTGGAGTGAATCTTGTCAACGTCCTATCACTTTAGGAGTCAGCCACGACCTAGGGTATTGCCAATGAGAGTTTTCTTGAGCCAAAAACTCATGTATATGATGCCTAATTAAGAGGCCAAGATTAATGAACAAGTGTACGTGTACTTTCAATTAGCCTCTCTTCTCTTCAAGATGAAATTTATTCATGTCAATCTTGATTAGCCTCTACTCTTTCAACATAAAATCAGAGCCAAAACTTGGCCAAAAGCATCCTAGCAACTCAAATCGCTCATAGGCATTGCAAAAGTTGAGCTTCTACCTCCATGGCCATGTCTACATAGTCATACCCCTTCTCACATATCAAGATGGTTCTCTCTACTCATATATCCAATTATAGATATCTCCAGCTCAGATTATAGCATACACCAAGGGCTTATTCATACGCTAGGGCTATTTAGAGGTCTAACGATCATTAGGACTCTCCATCCAAAACCAAAACTTTCTTTCTAGCCATAGCGAACAACATCAAGGTCTGATAAATCACCTCTAGCAAGCAATAGAGACAACTATTTTGGTGGCTGAATAGCTCAACTTGAAGCTCTCATCAAGTCACTTCAACCCTAACAGTGGCAGAAAAAATTGCACACTCACGCAGCATCAATTGCAGAATATCCTCTGAAGGCAATGAATAGGTGAAACCTAGGCTGTACAATGGTGCAGCCAGTACAGATGAAATCTTCTAAAGCCCTCTGAGAGGCAGCAAGGCTGGTACCCAAGGTACCTTCGACTGAAAGGGAAGCCTCAGAAATACTTTCCACCAGCTGCAATCAGTCCTCTATCAGAGGGTGGTTGAGCTGCAAGAGCAACCTCCATAGCTTATGAGGTTGCAACTTAAGGTTTGTCCTTTTTTCTTAATCTAGGGTTTCAATAATGACTTGTATATTTGAAAAGGAAAGCTAATTCTTGTGTTTCAAGCATCATATCCATTATATCAAGTAAACAAGCTTTCCACCAAGCACCACTTGTCATTGAAATCTCATCTTCTTCAAATACACATGCTAATGTTGAAATCATTGACAGGCCTTGCTTAATACAACAATGTACCAATCACAATCCAAAGCAAGAAGAGCAAGAAGTGCAATCCCCAGACAAATCAGCAAGTCAAGAAAGATGGCGAAGCCCAGGAAGCATAGTTACTTGGAATGGGGAACGGGAACGGGAACGGGACCCCCTGGAACGGGGGGAACGTCCAAGGTGGGGGAACGGGAACGGGGGGAACGGCACGTCTTAAGTGCCCCAAATATGCCCTGCATTACCAAATTGCCCCAAAGAATGTCCCTCTAATTGCCCCAATACCCCTCAATGTTCCAAATTGACTCGAATGTCCCAAAATTGACTCGATTACCCCCATAGCTCCAAATTGCTTTGAATTGCCCCAATTATTCTAGTTTCCCTTGAAATTAGACAATATAAATGGATGATTACCTTGGAATTGAGAATAGGCTGAAATTTGATTGTGATTTGCAAGAGTTCATAATGCATCAAATTTGAACTTTGCATGGACTCCTGATTGGCTTGTGGGTTGTCTTGACACTTTGAATATTCAAGAGAGAGAGAGAGAGAGAGAGAGAGAGAGAGAGAGAGAGAGAGAGAGAGAGAGAGAGATTAGTGTGGAGAGAGAGAGAGAGAGATTAGTGTGGAGAGAGAGAGAGAGAGAGAGAGAGAGAGAGAGAGAGAGACGGATCTAGCTGAGAGAGGAGAGAATAATCGAGAGCGATGGAGCCCCCGTCCCCGTCGCCTGAGCCCCCGTCGTTGGCCTGCGTCCCTGTCGTCCGTGCCCTCGTCGCCTGAGCCTCTCGGCCCCCGTCGCCTAGGCCCCCGTCGTTTTGGTCTGCGTCCCCGTCGTCCGTGCCCTCGTCGCCTGAGCTCCTCAGCCCGCGTCGCCTGGGCCCCCGTCGTCCGTCAGAGGCTCCGTCGTCTGCGCCTCCATCGCCTGAGCTCCCGTCCTCTGCCCGCGTTCCGTCAGTTGCTGTCGACAGCTGCTCGTCTGAGACCGCAGTTGTCCTGTCCGCCCCCTGCCCTACGCCTGCTGCCCGTGGGTGCCTGCTCTCTGCATCTTGCGGTGCCGTGACAGGGAAAGGGAACCCTAATCTGGCAGCACGTGACTGCAACCCTGCTCGCTTCCGAGATCTGATCTGCTCTTGTACAGAGAGAGAGAGTGAGAGAGGGAGAGAGAGAGAAGAGAGAGAGAGAGAGAGAGAGAGAGCCCTCCGGGACTTGCACAGAGCGAAAAAGAGAGAGAGTGAGGGAGCGAGCGAAAGCGAGAAGACAGCAGTATGGCTGGCCTGGATATGGATTTTCTCGACCGGACGGTGGCAGCCCTTGGCCCTGATTCCGATACAGAGGAGCCGGAGGATATGGTGCCATGCACGGAGGAGCCGCCTCCGGGTTCTGAATTGCCACCTGCAGGCAAACGCTCCAAGCACACTTCAGACGAGCCAATGGGTCCTCAGGACCGTTCCTATGCGCAGGTTGCCTCTGAGCCTGTGGATTCGCAGGAAATTGACTGGGAACATCTGCTGGACTTTGCCAATACTCTGCTTGGCGATTATGTCCAGCATAACAATGATACTTTCTCTGCTGCGGCTGCGGATGATGTGCTGGAAGCCACGGTGGACCCAAAATCAGTCTTGCGGTCCTTCTCGGTGTTTTACGACCGTGCAGTTATACTTTTTTTCACCGGTAGGATCCCAGTGCTCTCACATATTCGCCAATGGATGCACCATTTACTGCAAGGGGAATGTGTTGAGGAGATATTCCTTGGACCTCGCGGTTTTTATGAGGTGCTGTTGAAATCGGAATCGCATCGAGCTGAGCTCCTGTCCAAGTTGCCACTATTCTTTGATCGCCGCTTAGTCCATGTGGTACCATGGCGCCCTATGGCTGACTTCCAGCGTCTGCTTCAACGAGAATGCCCGGTGTGGGTGGAAGTGGAAAACTGTCCAGCGGTATACTGGCCATTGTTGAAGGACGCGATGGCGGTTGTGGGCACAGTGCTGGTTCCCCCGAGCCTCAGGGCCATGAACCGAAACCGTTTATGCATGCTATGGGATACGGCCAGGAAAAGGCCTGCGTGGCTTCGCCTCAATTGTTCAGGCATGCATCCTTTGCATTTTCGCCTGAAATGGGGCAATTTTGCCGGACATTGCTTTTCATGTGGTAAACTAGGGCATTTTGTGGCCGAATGCCCGGAACGGCAACCGTCTTCTGAGGAGGC